>NC_083713.1:33474210-33777368 GCF_033118175.1 Dama dama | reverse complement strand
GGAAGCCTGGGGTGTTGCAGTCCATGGGGACACAAAGAGTCAGACATGACTGAGCGACTGAACTGAACTGACTGATACAGATTTGAAATATAAAATTTATGTTTCATATATGACTTTCATCTATATCCAAGTATATGAAAAATTACAGGCTGATAATAACTTCAACTTAATAATTACTAGAGCACCTCCACCCATCATATCAAAGTTCTAGACTCTTGTGTAGGATCAGTGCAGAAGATAGAGGTGAACAGTTCAAGGATTCATTTATTCAACAAATATTATTGAGGATCTATTATTTGCCAGGAAATGTTCTTGGTGCTTAAAACATATCAATCAGGAAGCAAAATGAAGACCTTCACTTTCATGAGGCTTATGTTTTAGGGATGGAGATGATATAGGCAATAAATAATAAGTTAGTAAATTATAACATGTCAGAAGATGATCAATGCTATATAAAGAAGTTAAAATTAAAACTTAGCAGAAGGGATTAAAATGTTGATGGGGTGCTTGCTTGCAGTTTTGAGCTGGGTGATCATATAGAAAGATTTATTAAGTAATAATATTTATGCAATGAGTCATGTCTTTGGCAAATTTGTCAGAATCTTTTATGAGGCTGGGGATCTTGATTGGGTTCACATCTTTTGGCTGTAAAATTCAGCATTCCTTTTTAAGGTTTTGGTCCCTTAGGTACTAGAGAAGAGAACTCAGGGTCCTGCTTCAATCTGTGTACCAATTTGAGGAGTTACTACAGAAATCTCTGTGTTTCTTGCTTAACTTTCTCTTCATTCTTTCAAACCCTTACTTGTTTCTTCACACCAAACTTCTATAATCCACTGTTTTCTATTCAGTTTTCCAGCTTCAGTAGTTGGGACAAATTTTCGGATCCATTTGCTGTCAACCTTGTGTATTTTCTCAGAGTCCCATGCACATCCCTTTCTTTCTCTTGCCTGATGTTTACCTGGATCAGGTTTCCCTTCTCTGGACTCAGAAACAAACAGTGCAATATTCAAGGTGTGGGAATCTACTTTTCTGAGTGGCTGCTGAGTGGCCAGACCATGCAACCTAGAAGTGTAGGGAGTTAGCTCTCCATGGCATCAGCCTTGACTATATGAGTAAGTCTAAATTGTAAGTCCACAGCCTAGGCATTTAGGAAATACCACGTTTCCTTATGTTCTACAAACCTATTTAGATTTTGATGCTCCATCCTACTGACGTGGCAGGAAATTCAAATGGTCATTTTCAGGACCTATTTCCTCCCTTCCCCATAACCAGAAGTGACATTTTCAGGGTCTTACCCAACATCATTAGTCTCCTATCCAAACAATTTACATCTTAATTTTTCATTGGTTTGTCTCTCTGTCCTTTCACCTCTCTGATATTTGGGTATACAAATATATAACCATAAAAATGGAATGGCTTACATTTAATGGGCACAGTGATTGGTACTGTAATGTGCCTCACATGGATTTTTTGTTTCTATTTCTTTTTGGATTTTTTTTTTTTCCATTTGATTCTCACAACTCTTGAGTTAAGTGCTGGAATTGTCTTCATTTAAAAAATACAGAAATTGAGGTTTCAAGAGGTCAAAGAACGTGACCAAGATCATACATGTGGTGAATTTGCGATGAGAATATTTGTGGTTCCTGAGCTTTTTTCTTACAGTAAAGGATTTAGTGGGAAAGCTGATTTGCTCTCTCTTGGTGTTTGTTATGTGTAAATATCTTACTTAGATCACCTGGTAGTTTGTAAGTTTCATCAGTGCTTAAATAGTTTGCTTAGCCTTATAATTCTAAATTTTCTGATGTGGTCTTTTGTACACAGTAGTTTGTGTATTAAATAATTATGAAAACAAATTGGACAAAACCATGTAATAAATTGCAATAAAATATCTCTGAGAGAAATGATTATTTCTTTGATAACAAAAGAGGCAATCCTTTTTGTAATGCTGCAGCATTTCTAATCTGAAACCTAATTAAGCAGCTTGGGGAAAAAAGTGCTAAAATGAAGAACCAGAGACAGCAGGAGTGCTCACATCAGAAATTTTTCACTGCCAAGTGTGAGACAAATAATAAAAATGGAGGATACAGGACTTATGAGTAATGATTCTCAGAACTGACCGAAAGGAAAAGGGGAGCAGTGGTACAGTTGGTGAGAGTACAAATTCCACTGTTTATCACTAGGTTGTGTCTGTCTGACTCTTTGCAACCCCATGGACTATAGGGAAATGTTAATTGTGTTACCGTGTTTAAGTCTAAGGAATGGAAAAACAGAGCAGTTATTTTAAGTATACAAAATTTGGTTCTGTGCAGGAAAATTATAATTTACTATAAATCTACTCAGTTGCATGCACGTAGCTAAGCCATTTTTATCATATTTACTTACAATAAGTAACACTAAGTATTCTTTTTAAAAACAATTTTTATTGAAGTATAGTTGATACATAATATTGTATGTTTCAAGTGTACAACATAGTGATTCACAATTTTAAAGGTTATATTCCATTTATAGTTATTTAAAATTTTTGCCTATATTCCCTGTGTTGTACAACATATCCTTATAGCTTAATTTATACACAGTAATTGTAAATAACTGTAATCCCTCACCCCTATTCTCAATCCCTTTCCCCAAGTTTGTCTATATATCTGTGTTTCTTTTTTGTTAGCAGTGGATACACTGCTACTGCTGCTAAGTGACTTCAGTCGTGTCCGACTCTGTGCGACCCCATCCCCGGGATTCTCCAGGCAAGGACACTGGAGTGGGTTGCCATTTCCTTCTCCAGTGCATAAAAGTGAAAAGTGAAAGTGAAGTCGCTCAGTCGTGTCTGATTTTTCGCGACCCCATGGACTGCAGCCTACCAGGCTCCCCCATCCCTGGGATTCTCCAGGCAAGAGTACTGGAGTGGGGTGCCATTGCCTTCTCCATGTTATATCCACTAGTTTTATTTTTTAGATTCCACATATAAATGGTATCTTTCTGACTTACTTCATTTAATGTAATATCTTTCATGTCCATTCAGGTTTTTCAAATGGCAAAATTTCACTCTTTTGGCTGAGTAGTGTCCCGTTGTATATATTGTGTATATATATATATATATATATATATATATATATATATACGTATAGATGTATATATATACATTTCACTCAAATGGCTGAGTAGTGTCCCGTTGTATATATTGTGTATATATATATATATATATATATATATATATACGTATAGATGTATATATATACATTTCACTCAAATGGCTGAGTAGTGTCCCGTTGTATATATTGTGTATATATATATATATATATATACGTATAGATGTATATATATGGCTTTCCAGGTGGCTCAGTAGTAAAGGATCCACTTGCCAATGCAAGAGATGCAGGAGACATGAATCTGATCCCTGGGTTAGGAAACCCCCCTGGAGGAGGAAACGACAACCCACTGCAGTATTCTTGCCTGGAAATTCCCATGGAGAGCGGAGCCTGGTGGGCTGCAGTCTATGGGGCCGCAAAAAGTCAGGCTAAGGGACTGAGCACATTCTGAGGGGTGTGAAGTGATATCTCATTGTGATTTTGATTTGTGTTTTTCTGATGATTAATGATGTTGAGCATCTTTTCATGTGCCTGTTGGCCTTCTGTATGTCTTCTTTGGAAAAATGTTATTCAGGTTTTCTGAACACTTTTTATTTGGGTTGTTGGGTTTTTTTTTTTTTTTTTGCTGTCAAGTTGTATGAGCTATTTAAATATTTTGAATATTAACCCCTTATTAGTTACATCATTTGCAAATATTTTCTTCCATTTAGTAGGTCATCCTTTCATTTTGTTGATGGTTTCCTTTGCTGTGCAAAAGCTTTTAAGTTTAATTGTACATGCGTGCTAAGTTGCTTCAGTCGTATTTAACTCTTTGTGACCGTATGGACTGTAGCCCACCAGACTCCTCTGTCCATGGGATTCTCCAGCTAATACTAGAGTGGGTTGCCATGCCCTCCTCCAGGGGATCTTTCCAGCTCAGGGATCGAATCTGTGTCTCATATGTCCCCTGCGTTGACAAGTGGGTTCTTTACCACTAGCGCTACCTGGAAAACCCCAAGATTAACTAAATCCCATTTACTTATTGTTGCTTTTATTTTGTTTGCTTTAGGAGACAAATCCGAAAAATATTGCTACAATTTATGTTAAAGAGTGTTCTACATATGTTTTCTTCTAGGAGGTTTATGATTTCTGGTCTTACATTTAGGTCTCTAATCCATTCTGAGTTTATTTTTTATATGGTAGATAACTAGTGTTAAGTATCTTTTAAAGTCTTTTACAGGGCAACTGCATTCATATTTTTCTTGCAATAAGGCACCTCTAGCAACACAAATTGTTGTCATTGTGTATATCTCTATCTGGAAAGGAATATTACCTTTACTTCCTTGGGCAAAAGATTCTTCCATCTAGAGATATTAATTTGCCGCAAACTGGCAATGTGTAGTCTTCTAGAAAAATTTTTCCCTCTGCTACCCAACAGGCAGGTGGCCCTGGCTTTGGTCCCTGTTGCTATGGATCAGTGCACACCTGGACCCATTTGTTCAGCTTCAAGTGGAGCAGGTGTGATGGAGGTGGGCTGTCCCATGGGACATGAATGGACTTCACACGGTGCTATGCTTCTGTGCCGGGCAGCCTCACAGAATGAGTGGGCTAGAATGGGCTATGGTAGGCTCAGGAGGCAGTCAAATAGAAGGGCTGATAATGCAAACACAGACGTTAGAATCTAAAATAATTCCTAGCAGTAGGTAGAGCCTGGCAGCCACGCACCCAGTAGTTAAATGCTGGTTAACACCAAGGCAGGTGCTCTGCGTGAGCTGGATAATTGTAAGCACTTAGATAAATATTGGTTGTTGATTTATTCTCACTGTTTTAAGAGTGTCAGTTTCCCAGCCTTCAGGTAGATACTACTCATTTACTTCCTCTAGCCCCTTATTTATTTATTTATATTTAAAAGCACAGCAGATGAAGAAGTCACAGTCATATGAAAGCAAGGCTGCAGGTCCTTTGACATGGGTAGGTTCGGGCACGTAAATAAAAGTGTGCAGCCTGATTAGCTCTCTCTCTTAGGGGTAGAAGCTTCAGGGTGAGAATTTTGTTATTCATCTGTGCTCACTGATTATTATCATAGATTAGGGACATGCTCAGTGTGTTTTATGTGAATAATCATGTAGTAACACTGTTAAAGGACGCCTCGAGACGGGGAATCTCAGGAACTGTGACAGTAACTTTGATGATTTAAAATGTTGAAGTTGGAATCATTCATTTTCTTAACAAGTATTCATTGAAAACTGCATGGTGGGAATGAGTAAGAATAAAACACAGTCCCTGGACTGAAGGAGTTTATGGGCTAGGGAGGGAAACTGCTGACACAGCTGTTTCAACACACCTGCAGAGGGGGGTACACACAGGTGCTGCAGGACTCCTGACTGAAACCTTCCCTCCGAGAAGAATGATTCCTCACGTTTTATGTGAAATAGAAAAAGAAGAGCAACTTCAGAAACGGGATAGCTGGCTTTACAATGTGTAAATGTCCCGAAGTCACTCAGTTCACACAGAATGGTCTCCGTGAAGTGTGTTAACAAGCGCTCCTAGAAGACGACTCCAGAGGAGATCATAGGGCTCTGTTGACACCATGTGCTTTTTGGAGCTCTCTGGATTGTAAGCGACAGAATCCTGAATTAGAAGGACTCAAGACAAAAGGTGCAATTGTTGTTGTTTAGTCACCAAGTTGCGTGTGACTCTTTGAGACCCTATGAACTGTAGCCCCGGAGGCTCCTCTGTCCGTGTGATTTCCCCCATGTCTCCTACATTGCAGGTGGACTGTTTACTACTGAGCAAGCCACCGGGGAAGCCTCAGAGGAGCAATAATAGGCTCATAAAGTAAAAATTGTGGGAGTTAGAGGAGCTTTGGGCACATCTGGATTCAAGTCCTGAAATATGATTCTGGGACCTTTCTCTCTCCTTGGCTGAGTTTTCTTCTGCACTGGCTTCCTTCTTACTCAGGCTGTCTGCACATGGTGTGCTCCTGTAGCACCTGGCTTTCATCCGCCAGGTTCAGGAAGACTGAGAATGAGTACACTTCATCCCCAAGGGCACCAGCAAAAACCCCAGGATCAGCTCTGATGACCTTTGATTGGGTCAAGTGCCCAACCCTGACGAGTCACAGAGACCAAGAGGATAAGTTGCTTCAAAAGATCAAACTTGCCACCTTTAGAGAAAAGAACATGGGCGAGGTGCCACCTTTAGAGAAGGAGAGGGAGTCAACTCACCCAAATCAGGTGGGCTGAGGGCAGGTGAGAGGTGGGAAATTGGGGAGTTCTCTTATTAGAAGTGAGAGTGGTTGCTGGACAGATCATCCACCAAAACCCCATAGATTTCTGTTTAATTAAACCTTTTATTTCCAGACAGTTGTAGACCCATGTGTTTTTAAGTGTCCAACATTATTTACAAATGTAAAATAATTCATGTGTATTTGCTCAAGCTTCCTAAGCTACTCTGTCAAAACAAACAAAAACAAAGCCCTTTGTTTTAATACTATTAAAGAAATTTTCCATTGAAAATTTGCATCGAGATCAACATCTCTTTTAGAACACAGAAAGAGCCCTAGGTTCCAGTCCTAGTGAAATAAAAATCTGCACGGTATTAGGCAAAATACTTGAACTTTTTCAGGCTCAACTGCAAACGTGTAAATTTTATGGCCTCACCTCCCTCACAGGATTGTTGACAAGATAAAGAAAATGGAAATATGGTTTTCAAACTATACAATACTACATTTATTCATAAGGCTTATTTTTGAGACACATATTTTTACTTGACTTAGTATAAAGATTTCTTTCCACTCTATTATTTTTACCTCCTACACACATACACACACACTCTCTCTCTCTCAATTAACATCTAACTTGATAATTTACCCTCCTATTTTTTCCAGAAAATGAAAAGTTAGATTTTTCATACTTCTCTAGACTCTCCCAAAGGCTTTTCACTGCTTGTTTGTTAGTTATCTCTAAGTTATCTGGACTTATTTGACAGTTTGGAAGCCTTTGAAATAAGATAGTCATTCTGTTTGTAGCTAAGTGGCTACTAAAATGCCTGAACAAATTGCATGCAAAAACTCTCATTTGGGAGCTCTAGGAATAAATATCCTCGTAGGCATTGTGACCATGTAAATACTGGGTCATCAATTGTGCACAGACTATTCACAGTCAAATAACATGTTGAGCAGGCCAGGACTCAGAGAGTATGATATCAAAGAAAATTCTGTTTTTATTGCCACTGTTTTCAAAAAGGAATACAGTGGAAGAATTTCTTCTCATGCTTATAGTTAAAATCTTGAACATGCTCAGTCGTTTTTCTTGTCACTCTTCAATGATACAAAGGCTTATAGTCTCATTTTGTTACCAACTTGATCTCAATTTACTATTAATAGCTATATAAATAACCCATTTAGAAAATAACATTTTGAACTTGATTTAAACTTAAATTTTTCTTTTTCTGATGGAAATAAAAACATGGTCATTTCTCTCCCCTCCTCAAAACTCTACCTCCCCTCTCCCAGAATACCACTTTTACTTGGGTCCTGACCTTGCAGGATTAAAGATGGGAGGAGACGGCTAGTAAAGAGGGAAAATTCTTACTTGGCTGGTAAAGCTGTAAGACAGCTTCATCATCTTGATGTCTTAGGGACTGCCAAATGCTTAGGGGCAATTCTTCTTTCAAGAGTGATTTTTAGAAGGAGTATTTGAGAATGTTTGACTATTCTTCCTCTCACAAGGGCAATGTGTTTTTATTCCTCCTAGAAAATACTCCTCCCTGAGTTAATAATTTTCTGAAGACCCACTTCATCCAAGTTATTTGTCCACATCTCTGCTTTTTCAGATATATAATTGAAAAGGTTTAAAGCTGGTTCAAAATTGACTCTCCATGTGGAAAATTTTGTGTTTTTTGCCTAACAGTTTATGGAGATGAACTCCAATCCCAGTACAGAAACCACCTCTCTTTTGCTTTACAAAAGCAGCATATTAGATTTTCTTGTTTCCGATGCCTGAGTCATACTGGGGACATGTATTAAGTCTCATGGTTGATGCCTTTGAAAATCCTATTTCTATATTTGAGGTGAAGATGGAGATACCTCCACTCTTCTCTCTTGGTAGAAGGTGTTTTGAGGACTAATAGAAGTTTCAGAAGAATTCTTCTTCAAAAAATCCCCTCTAATTTCTACAAAGTTTGGTTTCCTTGAGGTAGGTGCAGGGTTGTGAGAATCATGAAACTTCATTCAGATATGTATGTCTGGAACCCTCTTTGGAATACAGCATTGCATTTATTAGTTCTTGGTTCCTTGGTTGAAATTTCCAATTTGAATGTTGTGATTCACTTTCTAGTTAATCCACATTCATTTCATCATCTCTCCAAATCCATTGTAGTATGCTGTTGCATCTGTCTAAAGCCCCACTGATTCGCTTACTTTTCAACATCTCTATAATCTACTGAATTTTCTACCGGCAGAATTGATCAGACACTACAATGAGTTTGTTCTTGCTGGGGTCCTCTGTTTGAAGAGTGTCCTTGTATATTAATTGAAGTAGCATTGTCTGTATCATCACCGACAAGCAGAATGATGATAACTGTCAGTAATGCAGTTCAGGGGTTTTTTTTGTTTGTTTTTTTGTTTTTGTTTTTTTTAACTGAGTGGCATGAACAATTTTTCTTCACTGTTTAAAAATCTGTTCTACAAATTCCAATACTTTTGATAGTAACTTTAAGAACAACTGAAGTAGTTTTTACTTTCTAAAGTTGCTAATTATTAGTAATTGAGTGGTTGCCTTGAACAACAAGTAGGCAACTCAGCAAGCAAGAAACAGCCATAACAATAAACCAGAACAATAAGCCATAACAATAAACGTTCCCTAAAATATCACACCAAGAATCTAGAGTCTGACATAACTAAAACCACATAATCTACTAAATTTTTGATCATCCCTGATGATCTAGACAGAAATGATCTGTCAGAAAAAATACATATAGTCTGATTATGCTGGTTTGGTGACATAGAGAAAGATTAATGATTCAAGGTATAAATGGTCCCTGACTGAACACACACACAATTTTAATTAGAGAAGAATACTGAAATAATCTCTAGAAAATTTAGTCCTACAGTTTGTTTTTTTTTTTGTTTGTTTTTTTTGCCACTACAAAGTAGCAAGCTAGCAGCTGAAAAAGAAGACATTGAAAAACTCACTGATTGTATGGGTCATACATCTGGAGAAAATTAATGAGGTGACAAAGCAAGGTTGTCTGCCATGTCTCTTTTGCAAGTTGGAGGTCTTTCATTTAGGTAACACACCATGTGGGTTTCCCTGGTGGTTCAGACAGTAAAGAATCTGCTTGCATTGCAGGAGACCTGAGTTTGATCCCTTAGTTGGGAAGATCCCCTGGAGAAGGGAACGGCTACCCAATCCAGTATTCTTGCCTGGAGAATTCCATTCTGCTGGACAGTCTTTATGCCATTTTTAATGTGGAGGTCAATTGCAGGAATCACTGCAGGTATTTTCCTGAGGGTTTAATTCAGAGGGTGTGTTCCAAGCATCAGCAAAAGTAAAGCCCAGTGTGTGGTAACAACAAATAAAATGAGATGGCCATTTAATAAACCAGATTTGTAATTGAGTACAAGAATTTCAAGTGCTAGAAGTAAAAATGCTTTCTGAGAGCTATCACATATCTGATAATGTTTTCCCGAGCACTTGCAAATAAAAAAGTTTCTTTAATACAATGCTATTCCATTTATGTTTTACACAGACTTAGATCAATCACATTAATAATCAACATCGTTTGGAAAGCTGTTTGCTAAGTGGGCCTTAATTTATGATTTAGTATTATGTTGGGGCCTTAGGTGGCTATGAAAAAGACTGCCCAGTTTTCCTTTGCCTCCATGAAGCAGGTATTTTAGAAGCAGTGATGTAAAAATTAATTGGGATTATTTGGCTTCAAGTGACAGAATGCTCACCCATAATTGGCTTAAGTGAAAAGAGAGTTTATTGGCTTATAGAATTGGAAAGTCCAGAATATGAAATGACTTTGGGCAAGCCTGCACCCCAGAGGTCAAATGAAATCATCTAGACCTAATCTCTCTTCCAGCTGTGGCCTTTTCTTTTCTCACTATTGGCTTTATTTGTAGATATACTCTCCTTTTTTATGCCAAGAGGACCTCCAGGAATCACATATTTATATCCTCACAGCTCTAATCCAGTTGTAAAGTTTTGGTATTTTGATCAGTTGGTTCTGATTGAGACTAATGTCCAATCTTGAAACAGGCTTGGTGGCCAGAGAAATACGTACCTATGACAGAAGCCAAAAGCAGGGACAGTGTTACATGGACTGTCTTAAGCAAGAAAGATCTCTGAGCTGTAAGGAGTAATTGTGCTTAGTTGCTCAGTCATGTCTGACTCTTTGTGACCTCCTGGCCTATAGCCCGCCAGGCTCCTCTGTCCGTGGAGATTTTCCAGGCAAGAATACTGGAGTGGGTGGCCATGCCCCTCTCTGGGGGATCTTTCCAACCCAGGGATCAGTCCAGGTCTCCAGCATTGGAGGCGGATTCTTTACCAGCTGATCTTACCAGGGAAGCCCTTAATAACATACTAGTAAATGTCAATTCACACTAATTAGGATTAGTTAGAAGCTACCCTTTTCATCAGTATTAGAAGTCTTTGAAAATGGTGATGTTTATATTTTTCTTGCATCACTTTTCCCATGTAAAATATCCACATTGAAGAAATGCAACCAAGCAGACTATTTTTAAAAATTTAATTTATACAGTTTTAGTCAAGGCAGTTTGAAAAATTTGAACTCCATATCTGTTTCTCCTAAGCTTTATAAAATTAAAAGACGCTTGCTCCTTGGAAGAAAAGCTAGGACCAACCTAGACACCATATTAAAAAGCAGAGACATTGCTTTGCCAACAAAGGTCCATCTAGTCAAAGCTATGGTTTTTCCAATAGTCATGTATGGATGTGAGAGTTGGACTATAAAGCTAAGCATTGAAGAATTGATGCTTTTGAACTGTGATGCCATTCAGCCATCTCATCCTCTGTTGTCCCCTTCTCCTCCTGCCCCAAATCCCTCCCAGCATCAGGGTCTTTTCCAATGAGACAACTCTTCGCATGAGGTGGCCAAAGTATTGGAGTTTCAGCTTCAACATCAGTCCTTCCAATGAACAACCCAGGACTGATCTCCTTTAGGATGGACTGGTTGGATCTCCTTGCAGTCCAAGGGACTCTCAAGAGTCTTCTTCAGCACCACAGTTCAAAAGCATCAATTCTTCAATGCTTAGCTTTATAGTCCAACTCTCACATCCATACATGACTACTGGAAAAACCATAGCTTTGACTAGATGGACCTTTGTTGACAAAGTAATGTCTCTGCTTTTTACTGTGGTGTCTAGGTTGGTCCTAGCTTTTCTTCCAAGGAGCAAGGGTCTTATAATTTTTATAAAGCTTAGGAGAAACAGATATGGAGTTCAAATTTTTCAAACTGCCTTGACTAAAACTATATAAGTTAAAATTTTAAAAATAGTCTGCTTGGTTGCATTTCTTCAATGTGGATATTTTACACAGGAAAAAGTGATGCAAGAAAAATATAAACAAATATTAGGTAAAAACTCGACTCTTGTGCATGTGTGCTAAATTGCTTCAGTCATGTCCGACCACATTTAATCAATTAATTTATTTGATAGAATGTTTGTTTTGTTTCTACTTTTTGGCTATTCTGAATAATCTTGCTGTGAGCATTCGTGTATTCAACACACGGTTTTGTGTGAATGTATTTCTTTTTTCTTCTTTTCAGTATATATCTAAGATTGAAATTGCTGGGTCATATGGTAACTTTTCTCTTAAACTTTTTGAGGAACTGTCAAATTGTTTTCCAAAATGGCTGAACCATTTTACATTCCCAATAGGGAATGTAGAAGGGGAATTTCTCCATATCCTCAACAACACTTGTATATTTTATCTGCTGCTGTTGTTATTTTGTATTATTGCCTTCCTAGTAGATGTGAATTTTGGTTTTGATTTGCATTTTCCTAGTGATTAATGGTGTTCAGCATTTTTTCCTATATTTGTTGACCATTGATATATTTCCTTTGAAGAAATGTCTATTGAATTCCTCTGCTGGTTTTTAAATTAGGTTATTTGTTTTTTAGTTATTGACTTGATGATTTTCAAAGGTTTCCCCCATTCTGTGGGTTGTGTTTTCATTTTCTTGATGGTAATCTTTGAAGGATCAGTTTGTAAGTTTTGATAAATTGGAATTTATTTGTATTTCTTTGTCATGTGTTTTTTTGTGTTTATCTAAGAAATTATTGCCTAACTCAACATAATAAAGATTTACTTCTATGCTCTTTTTATAATTTTAGTTCTTAAATTTAAATTTATAATCCATTTTGACTTAATTCTCCTGTATGGTGTGAGGAAGGGGCCCAATCTCATTCTTTTGTATAAGGATATCCAATGGATATCCAACATCATTTGTTGAAAAGATCAATGAATTTTCTTGACACCTTTATTTTGTTTTGAAATTTTGTATGTTATAAGATTTTAATATCTCTTTTCTATTTTTCTTTCCATTCTGTTGCCTCTGCCTTAGTTAGGACCTTGTTAGTTCTCATGGGGACTAGGGAATATATATAGTTCATGTGTGTTTGTGTGTATGTGTATGTAACTTCATCCATAATATATCACAATGTTTTGTGTGTGATCCCTTAATTTTTTATTCATGAAACAGACAATTTTATTCCATAAAGATTTCCTTGTTAAAAAAGAAGACAGTCTAAGAACAGTTCTTCAATTGTTCACAAATTGCAAGACTGAATCCTTAGAAACCATCTTTTACAATTGTTCTTCAGGAAGCAAGGAAATGATGAGAGAACTGAATAGCTGAAATGAGGAAAGTGACCCTATTAAAGGGAAAAAGAGAGTCTGGGACATGGAAATGAAATTGTATGAAGCAAGTAAGAATGAGGATGTGGCAAATTTGAATTTTCCCATATGCATTTTGTTTTGTGTTAAAGCCTTCAGTAGTCTTTTAAATAAGAAGTGAGAAGAGTTGACCTTGAACAGTATGGGGTTGGGGAGGGGTGGTAGGGGTACCAATCCTTCCTGCAGTCAAAAATTCCCACATAACCCTACATTCGGTCCTCCTACCTTCCATGTTCCCAATTCTGCATCTGTGGGTTCAACCAAGCAGGGCCTGTGCAGTCTGCAGTACACATTTGTTGAAAAAATCCATTTCTAAGTGGACTCTTGTGGTTTAGACCCATGTTGTTCAAGGGTCAACTATAAATGAATCTGTTAATACTTCAAAAGGGCCTTCTTGGGAATATTTAGGATATAGTATTGTTGGAAGTCTCAGAAATGAATAATTTTGATTCCCAGTTTTGCTAAAAATGTATCTTTTTCTAGCCAGAAGTATAGTTAACATGAATAAACTTTTATCATGGTCTATGATATCATTTGTATAAATACCATAATAACATTTATAGAATGTCTACACTGTTCTAGGCATACTACTTCTTTTTTAAAATTTGATACTCACAACCTTACCAGATAGTTACAGATGGATATCACAGAGGAGTTAATTGGTAGTAAAAAGGTTAAGTAAATAGTTGAACTGAGATTTCACCCAATGATTGTCTTGCACCAAAGCCCACGTTTTTCCTAGCCTAGGCATACATCAAAATATTGACCATATACTTGTTCTGTTATTGTCAGAATCAATGCAAAAATCTCAGTGTTTACAGAAGAGAGGCATTGTCAGCCAGGGTAGTCAGGACAGGTTCAGAAAGAGGTGACTCCAGAGTCACTCCTAAGGAGGATGATGGAGGAGAAAAGATGAAAAGATGAAAGAGAGATGGTGAAGGTATTCTACCATAAAGTATAGCATAGCAAAAGAAAATATTCTCTTAAAACATTCGGTCTGACTTAATAAAAAGTTCTTTTTTGATTCATCTCTTTGAGACAAATGTTCTTGCCTGATTTAATAGAAATGGTATTTTCTCTGCAGATACCTTTGAGCCATACTCTGAGATGCAGAGATATTTCTTGTTGGAACCAACTCTGCCAGCATGCTTGAATAAGCAGAATTATTCCTCTAAGCTATCTGAAATGGAGCTGAGACACCAATAAGCAAATCATAACACACAATAATGGAAAAGACAAACATTTATTCCATCCAACTAGTGCTTACATTAATCTGATTAATTAAAGCATGAATGAAAACTATTTACTTGTGCTTGTTGTAAAAGAGCAGCATTAAATTAGCTCTTTACCCTTGGAGACACACCATGATTGTTGGCTTTCATTGTTTTTAGCCTCATTGCTTTCTTCTGTAAAAGCAATGACTTACTGTTTTCTCATGTTTCCTACTGGTTGAAGCAGGGTTGGTGCATAGACAAAGAACTTTTGTTCATTTCTTTTTTATTTCTTTTTATTTTTAATTGGAGGATAATTGCTTGACAGTGTTGTGTTAGTTTCTGCCATACAATAATGTGAATCGGCCATAAGTATACATTGTGTCTCCTTCCTCATGAGCCTCCCTCCCACTGCCCACCCCATCCCACCCTTCTAGTTGTCACAGAGCTCTGGGTTGAGCTCCCTGCTTGATATGGCAACTTCCCACTAGCTATTTCTTTTACATATGGTAATGTATGTGTTTCAATGATACTCTCTGAATTCATCCGAGTCTCTCCTTCCCCCACTGTTTCCACAAGTCTCTTCTCTCTGTCTGCATCTCTGTTCCTGCCCTGCAAATAGGTCCACTGATGACCAAACTCAAAAGCAGGGTTTTAATATTGAAATTAACCATGAAATTTGTCATCTGACAACCTCATATGCTTGCTCGTAAGACAACTACCCAAAGGAAAGCAGCAATAATAGGAGGGTCATCCTATACCTTTTTGAGAATTTTTTTCCCAGAGATTTTCATTTCCATTTGGGCTTTATCTAATCAACTTTCCCTTTAAAAATTTCATAAGCATGAGGTTTATTTCCAATTTTTTATGTTTACTATGGGGTTCAGTGGCTATAAGTTATTCATATTGAATCAGTTCTAAAGAAGGATGTTTCAGGTTTCCTTGAAATACATAAGAAGCTTAAGAATCTAGTCAAAATTGCTCATAAAATAGCCTTTTACTCAAGGTCTGATCCTGGCTTAGTTCTGGCTTTGACCTTGCAATATCTATCTGGAACGGACTTACTGAATTTATGAGTCGGACTTAACATGATCCTCTGTGTTCATAAGTGAATCTCCAGTCTGTTCAAAGGACTTGAAAGTGTTAATAGTTTTATAGATGCAAAAATGAAAGAAATAGAGTATAGGAATAACTTAAAATTGCTATCAGCTTAAAATGAAATTTAACCTGTAAGAAATTGATTATGACATTGAGTGCTATAAAATTGAAAATATTTGGCTAGAAAAAAAATCCTTACTAAGAAAATAAATATGCAGAATAATAGTTTCATATAACATTAGTTCACACATAACATTAGGTTGGGGCTTCCTTCATGGCTCAGCTGGTAAAGAATCTGCCCGCAATGTGGGAGACCCTTGGTTCGATCCCAGGGTTGGGAAGATCCCCTGGAGAAGGGAAAGGCTACCCACTCCAGTATTCTGGCCTGGAGAATTCCATGGAATGAGTCCATGGGGTCGCAAAGAGTCCGACATGACTGAGCGACTTTCACTTCACTTTACTTTAACATTAGGTTTTGCTTAAAGAAACAAGTTTATCTAAAATTCAGACTGGATAGAAGGCAAGAGAGGAAAGTGCTTTAACTGTAATTTAAAATGTAGGTTATAAACATTTTTCCAAATTTAGAAGATATTTGACTAAATGGTAAGTTCATAGAACATATGCTCTAAAGGGCTGAACAAGGAAAACAAAATAGGTTTTGATGAGAAGTTGTTTAAGTATACCAGTAAATATATTTTGTTTTTTCACCTGAGAAATCTTTCTTGCTCTCTTTCTTGCTTCCAACCTGTGAAGATTTATTAGCCATGTCATCATGTCATCATGCTTGTCTGCATTATGAAATGTATCCCACCCTGTGCAAATTTTGGTTTCACTTTTCTCCCATAGGTTAGCAGGAGAGCTAGCTACTTGAAGCAGAGGTTTTGCCTTGTTAATTTTTGAGTCCCTAGCATCTAACATCAGGCCTGCTAATAAATGTTTTTCCAACTGAGTGGATCTATACAATGGTCTGGATATGCTCAGACATTTGGGATTGCCTTTATTTAAAGAGACAGGGTATGTCTGAATCTTTTGTCCTATCTTTTTAAGTTCACATGACTAACACCTAGAGGTGCAGACAAAGGGGAGGAGAGCCCAGGGAGCTATTTCTAGGAAGAAAGCATTTCTCTGATCCTTTGCTCTGCCCACAGTGTTAATAACACTTTGTTCAGCACCCACACTGTCAATTTCATTCCAGCTGGGGCTCTTCTGATTAGCAGTCTGCTCTTTGTGTTCCCAGAGACAGACTAAAAGGAGGGGCCGAAATGACAAAATTAAATAAATAATGATGTTACAGTGTGATGGCACCTTACGTCAGTGCCAAGAGAGAAAAACAAAGAAACACAAAGGTTCTCTTGGGATTATTATCCAGCACTGCCTACTGATCATTTCAAAGTAATTTCATAGCTGTTTATTGTTTCAGGAATAATTTCCCAGATTCATTTCACTGATCTTTGCAGCAACCATGTGAATTTGAGTAATAAGAAGAGCTGTGATACTGTATCTGAAACAAGGGAGAAAGGAGTGATGAATTTACTTTAGATGGTTGGCCAGGTCTGCACAGGAACTGAGCTTTACAAGACTAGTAGGTTATCAGGCAGGTGATGGAAAACACAGAAGGTTCTCAGTGAAGGTATCAACATGCAGGAGGGAACAGAGATGTGAAAATGTATAAACTGTTACTGGGAATATCCAGTAATACAGAAGCTAATGGTACATGCGAAAGCAGAGATGGAGGTAAAACTGAAGAGATAAGGCAGACAGAAATCACGTCATAGAAACACCTTGCTTGTCATTCTTAGGGGCTGGAACTGAATTCATCCTTGGACAGTAGTGAGCTGCTGAACATTGTCTTGCAGGGGACAGTTATGATTAGTTTTGTGCTTTGTAAAAGTTACTAAGAAAATGCAATTGCTTATGGGCTTCAGCTGGTAAAGAATCCACCTGCAATGTGGGAGACCTGGATTTGATCCCTGGGTTGGAAAGATCCCCTGGAGAAGGGAAAGGCTACCCATTCCAATATTATGGCCTGGTGAATTCCATGGACTGTATAGTCCATGGGGTTGCAAAGAGTTGGACATGACTGAGTGACTTTCATTTTCACTTTCATGGGCTTCCCTAGTGGTTCTATTGGTAAAGAACCTGCCTGCCAATTCAGAAGCCAGAAGAGACCTGGGTTCAATCTCTGGGTCAGGGAGATCCCCTGGAGGAGGAAATGGCAACTCACTCTATTATTCTTGCATAGAGAATCTCATGGACAGAGAAGCCTGGAAGGCTACAGTCTATAGAGTCGCAAAGAATCAGACACCACTAAAGTGACTTAGCACACCCTGCATGCAAAACAGTGGCATGCAGTATTTTTCTGCTTTAAAATAATGCTGTTCACACTTTAGATCCAACCCCCTGATTCTACCCAAAGTGAAGTGCTATAACTGTTAGTGCTAATGCACTAACTGTAAATATGGCTTTTTTTTTTACCTTTTAAGAAAGGGTTTCTGAATGAAAGTTCATGGGACTCATGCTATTATAGGGACAATCCCAGATTCACTTTGAATTATATATAAAAGTAATCATTTGCAACTTTTAGCCCATTATCATTATTAACAAATTAACCATGATAGTCTACAATGAAAACACTGTGTCTGATCAGACAGAAGTGATAGTAGAAGGAAGAAAGCGAAAGAGCAGTCAGAGTGCTGGATGGAGAACCAGGAGAGTGACCTGCAATTATTGGTACATGGCAGAAAACCTGAGCTTCGCTGCTGTAACCACAACTGCCACTAAATTTGTCCCGAAAGCAAAACTCCCACTCTTATATTTTAAGCCTTCTGTGCTGGTACTCTGTTCTAAACTTATAAAACTGGATGACTCCTAGCTAACAAGTGTTAAAAATATAGACTGTAGTCTGTGGATAATTTTTTAATGTGTGGGTAAAGCATTTTTCTCCTTCAAGAAGTTCAATTGAAGAAAGCCTTTTATGCTGTTTCCTAATACATACACATATTTGGGGGACATAAGATAAATTCCCTGCCATTATTTTGACTTGTGTTTTTTTCTCTCTTGGAGTCTGTAGATAAGAACTATTATGTTAGGTTCCGCATCGTTAGTTTATTCTAATAGAACTTTAGAAGTGAGGGTGGGGGATTAGAGGAATCGACTCCTCCAACGATCTTTTTATCCATTTAGACAAGGGAAGTAGATTGGTCCTGCTTTTGTAGCTAGAGGAGTTTAATAGGCCAATGTATTTGGTGGTATGTTCTATAGAATACTATCCCCAGAGATGTTCCAACATAAAATGAATTTTGTAGTCCGATGTTATGGCAAATTCTTATTTTTAAAAATCTCTCTGTTAAAGAATCATAATGTACATTAGTGCTTTATATCTTGAGAAATACTTTAATAAAGAAATAATTTGTTAAATATTTTAAATCCAGTGTGATAGACTACTAGTACTCCCCAACCCAAATATGTTCTTGCACTTTGCCACAATAATGGAGTTTAACCTGTGAACATGGTCACCCAACATTTCCCCTTGAAATTAGACCTGCCAATGCCATTGAATTCTTGCCAGTGGATTGTAGCTGAGTATATATGTTCAGCTTCTGCATTTGCTTGTTCTTTACTTCCTCTCATCTTCCCATGGGCCAGAATGTAGACATGTGTGTCAACCAACCTCAAATATGTAGATGAGAACAATACCCTAGGAGACAGCAGAATGGGTCCCTGATGACCTTATGAAGTACAGCCTGCTTTCATCCTCTAGACTGTTATGGGAGAGAGAATTTTCTGTCCTGTTTGAACCAGGGTATAACTTTGTTTTAATATCTCAGCTTATGCTTTATTATACTCAACATTATTTAAATTATTTTTGACCCTAGAAACTACCTTCCCTGTTTTTTGAGGAAATCAATTAACATTGTGAAAAATTCGACTTCTAGGAAACACATTTCAGGCAACACTGGACCATGCCTGAACCAACATTGGACTTTGATTCTGATTTCTTAGTCTGTACCACAATGCTTTGAGGCATGTCTTGCTCTATGATTTTCCTCATCATTCTCTATTTCCTGATTGGTGCTACTCTAACTGATGACCCAAGGCCCAATTCCATCTATCAAATGGCTCTTCAGAATCCCCCAGTGGATCCTCTGGACCTGGCCAGGATACAAGGAATAGAAGAGTTTGTCAAGGATCATATGATAAGATTGAGGGGCCACCCCTGCAAGAGATAGCATCAGTCTTGCTTCACTCTGTTTGGTTATAATCACATCATACTGTTCACTTCCAGAGAACTGAGGATTGTAGCTTAGTTGTGAGTTAAAGAAGAAAATGAAATGGTTTGATTAACACAGAGAATTGTTTCTGCTACCCTGGAGCCTGAAAAATGTCAGACACTCATTTTCTAAATGCGGCTCTTCCTAGTTGCATTCTCTTTTGGAAATACATGAATGCTTCCACCTGGAGCAGGGAAAAGAAATGAGACTTCTCTTTCTATAATTCCTGTGAAGAACTGCACATCCTTTCCATAGGGAGTGACTACTGGTTTAGTGGAAAGGAAACTGGTTGAGAGATGAGGCAGGTGGGAGGACTTCTAGTTTTCTCTTGAAGTGATGTTTTTGTTTAGTCACCTACTTTTTCTGAAATAAAATCTGAGATATAAATTGATTTCCCAATTTCTTGAACAAGAAAGGTATTTAGATATTTGTTTTGGTAACAGTATTTTGTTCTGTTCCATAGCCATATATGGAAACTCTCCACCCTGCTCAGTCCATATTTTCTCTCATAGCTCTGTTGGTAAAGAGTCTGCCTGCAATGCAGGAGACCTGGGTTTGATTCCTGGGTCAGGAAGATCCCCTGGAGAAGGAAATGGCAAGCCACTCCAGCATTATTGCCTGGAGAATCCCATGGACAGAGGATCCTGGCAGGCTGCAGTCCATGGGCTCACAAAGAGTCAGACACGACTGAAGTCGGATGCAACTTAGTGACTAAACCACCACCACCAAGAGGGAGAAGAAGGGTTAAATGTCTCCAAATTTGCAGATATTTTTCTCCCAAATCTTCTTACAAACCTCAGTGGGTGAAAAGGTAATAATTAAGATGAAAACTTTTATGCCACTTCTAGCAGTATGGTGGGACCCTCTTGTGTACAGACCACAAAACATGGACTAAGGCTAGGTAAAGTATTTGCTCTGAGCGATCCTAGTTTGGTCGATGCATCCTGGTCATTTCTAGGGTTTCCTAATTACTGGTGATGAGTTAACTGCTAATTTTCCCACTGTTTGTCACAATTACTGATCTCAAGAAGTCAGAGATTCATATAATCTTTGACTAGAACCAAAGCCTTCCTTACCCAAATATCCTCTTGACTTCGGCTCTACAACCTGGCTTAGAAGTTCTAATGATTCTGTTGTACTTAGAGGATTTTACTCCCCCAGAAAAAAATTATTTCCCATTTATATTTTTCCAGGTAACTGGTCCTGCTCAGGTAGTGAGATCAACTAACCAGTGAAATCATCTTTGAGACCTGAACACTTTCCTTTGAGATCATTTTCTTGAACACTGCCTGTCACTAACTGACCCTAAGTTGTTTGAAGAACAGTTATGATATGACACCCACACAGTTATTGAGCACCTGAGCAGCCTATCCAAGGGTCTCTATACCCCTTTCTCAAAAACTGGCCTCACACTTGTAATATTGGATAGTTATCATTTTGGTGGTGGTGTTTGACTCCTTCAAAGGACGCACTTAAACTACTACTCCGATTTTAATACTCCTGTCTACTTTAGCATCTCAGGGACTGACGACATGTCTAAAACAATATTTGTCTTCCTAGATAACTGTTTCCCGTCATTTTTAGGACAAGGAGATACTCACTCTAGACAGATCTAAGGAAATCTCACGCTGGCTCTCTGCTGGGTTTGTGTGCATTGTTGAATAGGGCAGGATGCTGGAGAAACACCATTTGGGTGCCTAGTTAGCAAAGTTTTAAATTCTGTGGCATTTAATTTCTATGTGTTCTTTCTATTCCTGACATGTCTTATCTTCTGTGAGTCAGTGATTTGCCTGACTCAAGAAGGCACCTTCCTAGTGAACTACAATGTGATAGAGGTAACTTTAGAAGTAACTGGTACATTGTGATGAGCATGGGTCAAGGATAGAGATATGCAGTACCATCTCTCTTACCTCCAGAAACTTACAGGAGAGTACTTATCCCCACGGAAGGTGAACCTGGAGACACTCAGAAATTTTAACAGATGTCATTGTCCTCTGCCCACTCCATCCATAAAATGAGTAGCACCTTTTTGGCCACAGAAGAGCCAGGCAGGCTGCAGCCCATTGGGTCACACAGAGTTGGACATAACTGAAGTGACTTAGCATGCGTGCCTCCTCACTCTGAGTTCACTCTTATTTTCAGTGCTAGAATTTTCTCACTCAGTCTTTGGTCCTTGTAACTTGTTACAATGTAGCAAACTCAGTAAGGGAGAGGGCTGCTTCTAGTAATTAAAACTTCTCTTGCCTGCCCTCCCCTAGTTCAGCCTTCATGTTTTATGCAGATGGGCAGCAGGGCTCTGCCCAATGAAACCCCAGAATTTTAATCACCTCTCTCCTTTCTGTCCCATCATCTCAGTGAGTTCTTGCTAAAATTCTTTATTGGATTCAATTAACTGTCATTCTCTACCTTGTGTTATTCGCCCCACTGAGAGGTGATTTTGTCAGAAAATAAAAATGAGAATGTATCAAAAGCAGTTTTTAATGAAAATTTTACGCTGATAATTACCATTATCAGTGATAATAATAATGATAAGCTTGGGGGTGGGGGTGGGGGGAAGGACTGTTGAACTGTTACCACAAGAACCACAAAGAAGAATTTGGAGTTTGTGATCAGTCTTCTGCCTATTAGGAGATTTTTGTAGACACCAAGTGACTATACTTTGGCTTAGGATTTGGAGAATGTCATCATGTCTATAAATGGTTCTTCATTGTATTGGTTTTTTTGCTTCGGGACAAAAACATGTTTCCCAATTAAGGATGTCAGGATAACCCGATTATACCTTCCTTATTGTCAGCAAGGGCCACCAACAGGCATTTATGTATTTCTGGTGTCAGTAACAGAATCATGCAAGGCTTTTCACACAAATGAAAACTTCTCATTCGGTGACTCATAGACAGCTGCACTCTTTCAGAGAACTATCTTCTGGGAAGAGACAAGTCTTCAGCAAAGTCCCAGAGAGTCTGTACTCTTCTTCTGCCCTTTTCTCCAGCTCATTAAGCTGTTGGTGATTTATTTCCTTTAATCCCTCTAACCCTGTTTCTCTTCCTGTCTTTCTATGTTAGTCCTTCCATCTATGTACAGTCCTTCCATTGTAAACCCACTGCATGCATAGTCAATTCAGTCGTGTCTGACACTTTGTGACCCCATAGACTGTAGCCCACCAGGCGCCTCTGCCCATGAGATTTCCCAGGCAAAAATACAGGAGTGGGTTGCCATTTCCTGACTCAAAAATGCCCCAGTGAGGAGAAGCACACCTGTTTATCCTTTCTCCCACTTCCGTTCTTGCTCTTCATGCTCACAGAACTGATGAGACCTGGGGCTGGAACAAAAACCACATAAATTCTAAAGGTCACTGGAATAGTTTCCTCAGAGTTCCTGTCTCCTGAGTCTCAAAGGATTCAAATGGAGCCCAAACATTGAAAATTGAGGTCTGAGTTGGAGTTCAAGAAACATCTTTTGCCAGCTGAGAGATGTTTAGCCTTATTTTCTCCATTGTTATTAGGGGGGAAAAAATTAAAACCTAGTTTATAGGCCTGCTGTGGGAATTTAATGAGACAATCTATGCAAAGTGCTTGGCACATAAACAGTACTCAATAAACATTAGCTATTGCTGAAATTATTTGTCACACCTCCTCTTTCAAAAGTTTATGGCAAATACTCTATCAAATTTTGTTTATGGAAATTATATGCTTTTGCTAGCCTAATTTTTATTTCCCTTTTATTTCTTCATCCATCGTTTAATAACATACCATGCTGTGCTGCGCTGGGCTTAGTTGCTGTCGAGTCTGACTCTTTGCAACCCCATGGACTTTAGCCCACCAGGCTCCTCTGTCCATGGGATTCTCCAAGCAAGAATACTGGAGTGGGTTGCTGTGCCTTCCTCTAGGGGATCTTCCCAACTTGCATCTCTTATGCTTCCTGCATTGGCAGTTGGGTTTTTCATCTTCCTTTATTTCTTGAATTACACAGATGTTTTAAAAAGTTGAGTGAGGAGTGGTAAAGAGTGACAAAATTAAGTCTTAATCAATATCTACAACTTGATGGAGATGAAATAAGGCTTACCAACTATAGTGGGGTTCTTCAGAGAAACAACATGTAGGTGTATATCTGTACTATTATTATAATATTATATGTAGGATCTATAAAATGTATCATCTGTAATGCATATACTTATATAATAGAAACATAATATATAAATATTTTATATCCAATTTATTACATATGTAAGTGTATAATATATAAAGTAAACAATATTATACACAGATATAAAGCTGGAAACCCAGAAAAACTAGTGAAATACCTCAGACTGAGTCCTAAGGCTTAAGAACCAAAGAAGCCAAAAGTGCAAATCTCAGTTGAGAGCAGAAAAACATGAGACAAGCCCTTAGCCTAAGCAGGGAGGCATTTTTTTAAAAGGGAGAAATGCCTTCTTTCCTCACTTTTTGTTCTATTTAGATTCTCAATGGACTGAATGTTGCTTACCCACTCTGAGGTGGACAGTATACTTTCCTGAGTCCACCAATTCAAGTGCTAATTTCGTCCAGAACCCTAACTGATACACCCATAAATAATGTTCAATCTGGGTTCCTCTTGACCAGTTAAACTGGTACACAAAATTAACCTCTACACTTGCTTTTATCCCTAAAATTTAAAGTAATTTTGAAAATTGACCTGCCAAAATAAAACTGTAGATTTTATGATTAAAATAGTGCCAGAGAGATAAATCATTAAGAAATTATGTGTCATTGGCTTGTTGTTTTAGCCAAATGAACGTCAACTCAAGTTTTACGAGTATATATATTGTATATATATATTGATATATATATATTCTCTCAGATAGATATAGACACACACACATCATGGGAAGCATTGCTAATATTTTTATAATTATTTTTAAGAAGTTAAAACTATTCTCAGTTCAGTTCAGTTTAGTTGCTCAGTTGTGTCCGATTCTTTGTGACCCCATGAACTGCAGCATGCCAGGCCTCCCTGTCCATCACCAAGTCCCAGAGTCCACCCAAACCCATGTCCATCAAGTCGGTGATGCCATCCAACCATCTCATCCTCTGTCATCCCCTTCTCCTCCTGCCCTCATGAGAATAAACATTTTTAAACAAAAAACGGTTATAATGGTCTTTTCAAAATCTATTCAAAGTGTGGTAAAGCTTTCTGGGTGGCTCAGCTGATAAAGAATCCGCCTACAGTGCGGGAGACCCAGGTTCGATCCCTGGGTTGGAAAGATCCCCTGGAGAAGGGAATGGCTACCCACTCCAGTATTCTGGCCTGGAGAATTCCATGGACTGTATAGTCCATGGGATCGCAAAGAGTCGGACACAACTGAGCGACTTTCACTGTCACTTTCAAAGTATGTTAATATGAAATGAGTTGTTCAGTGATATTTTAGCAAAATTATTTCAGAATGTCATTGAAAATAACTCAAAATCTTAGTGATCTAATTTCAAAATTTATGTAATTAGCTCAATGTATTTATTGAATACCCACACTATGTCCAACTTTCTGTTTAGATCTTGAATGATTGTTTAATTAAAGATCATGCTATTTACCTTGTTGTTCACACTCTGTGACAGACATATTCATAATAACACATGAATTCACACATAAATATAATAACATTTCCATGATGTGTTAATAAAAATGCATATTCTGTGTCTAAGACATTCATTCATTATTTGGGTAGTTCTTAAATATGCTCCAGATACTGTTTTATGAACCAGGTTTATAGCAGTGAATGAAACCAACAACTCTGCCTTCATGGAGTTTATGTTTTCGTTAGAAAAGGCAACAGTAAATAAAGTGTATGGTCTATCAGCTACAGGGAAAAATAAAAACAGAAGAGGGGAGTTAGGGCATAGTGTCTGGGGTCAAAGCTAGCCTCACTGAGGAAGTGGCTCTGAGCCATGACCCAGAATGAGAGAAATGAGATATGAGAAGCCCAGGTAAGAGTACTACAGACAAAGAGATCAAAAGCCGAGAATTTCCCAAAGAAGGAGAATTGCTGCCATGTTTGAGTAGCTGCAATGAGACTGGAAAGTTTGGAGTAGAGTGACCTATGTGACCCCATGGACTGTAGCCTGCCAGGCTCCTCTGTCCATGAAATTCTCCAGGCAGGAATACTGGGGTGGGTAGCCGTTCCCTTCTCCAGGGATTTTTCCCAACCCAGGGATCGAACCCAGGTCTCCCACATTGCAGGCAAGTTCTTTACCATCTGAGCTCCCAGGGAAGCCTTTAAGTAGAGTGAGTAAAGGCAAAGGTAACTAGAAAACAGAGAAGTAAAGTGCACGGGCCTTGGCTTTAAACTGAGGCAGGATTGTCTCCACTAGAAAATTTTGAGAAAAGTACATTATAGGACTTATAGGTTAATAGGATTACCTAATTCCTGTGTTAAGAATGGATTATAGCAAAGGCAAAAGAAGTAGAGAAAGACATCAGTTAGGAAGAATTGGATAAATACAAAATAGAAATGAAACTAGCTTATGGCAACATAAACTAGTGAAGTAGTGAGTTAGATTCTGGATACATTTTGAAGTTAATAGTGCTCACAAGCTAATATTAATAACATGTGAAACATGAAAGGAAGCATCAAAGGTGATACAAACTTTTGGTCTAAGTAATTGGAACAATGGAATTACTATTAACTTAAGATGGAGAACCTCACTTTTGACATATCAATAGGGTGTGAAAATGATGAATGGCATTTGAATATACTAAGTCTGGAGTTTAGGAGACAGGTCCAAGCTAGAACAGTAACTAATTTGAGAGTTGTGAAAGATTGCTTTCTGGAGCCTGCCAGTATTCAAAGCTAGGAAAATGGAGGAGGAAATCAGTAAAGGACAATGAGAAGAAGCAGCCATGTGTAGATGAACTACATTATAGAATTATGATCACAAATTTACCATGTAATTGAACGTGAATAAATTGGATCTAATGCAAACAAACCTTTAGTTATTTCATAATTTTTGGTTCGGTTGATCCTAGCTCTAGACTCAGCTGATCTTAGGATGGATTTACTCATTCGCTTGCATCACAGCTGCCAGGTCAGCTTAGGACTAGGTGTTCTTAGAAATTCACAGCCAGGAAATGGTCTCTGTTGCCATGTGGTCTCATGTCCTCCGAGGCCAAACCATTCAATATTGTGGTAATCCAAGGCTATGCCCCGAACAGTAACGCTGAAGAAGGTGAAGTTGAATGGTGTTATGAAGACCTACAAGACCTTCTAGAACTAACACTCCAAAAAGATGTCCTTTTCATTATAGGGGACTGGAATGCAAAAGTAGGAAGTCAAGAAACACCTGGAGTAATGCAATTATGGCCTTCGGGTACAGAATGAAACAGGGCAAAGACTAATAGAGTTTTGCAGAGATCGCACTGGTCATAGCAAACACCCTCTTCCAACAACACAAGAGAAGACTCTACCCATGGACATCACCAGATGGCCAACAACAAAATCAGATTGATTATATACTTTGCAGCCAAAGATGGAGAAACTCTATAAAGTCAGCAAAAACAAGACTGGGAGCTGACTGTGGCTCAAATCATGAACTCCTTATTGCCAAATTCAGACTGAAATTGAAGAAAGTGGGGAAAACCACTAGACCATTCAGGTATGACCTAAATCAAACCCCTTATGACTATACAGTGGAAGTGAGAAATAGATTTAAGGGACTAGATCTGATAGACAGAGTGCCTGATGAACTATGGATGGAGATTCGTGACATTGTACAGGAGGCAGTGATCAAGACCATCCCAAGAAAAAGAAATGCAAAAAAGCAAAATGGCTGTCTGAGGAGGTCTTACAAATAGCTGTGAAAAGAAGAGAAGCCAAAAGCAAATGAGAAAAGGAAAGATATACCCACTTGAATGCAGAGTTCCAAAAAATAGCAAGGAGAGATAAAAGCCTTCCTCAGGGATCAGTGCAAAGAAATAGAGGAAAACAATAGAACGGCAAAGACTAGAGATCTCTTCAAGAAAAGTAGAGATACCAAGGGAACATTTCATGCAAAGATGGGCTCAATAAAGGACAGAAATGGTATGGACCTAACAGAAGCAGAAGATATTAAGAAGAGGTGGCAAGAACACACAGAAGAACTGTACAAAAAAGATCTTCACGACCCAGATAATCACGATGGTGTGATCACTCACCTAGAGCCAGACATCCTGAAATGCAAAGTCAAGTGGGCCTTAGGAAGCATCACTATGAACAAAGCTGGTGGAGGTGATGGAATTCCAGCTGAGCTATTTCAAATCCTAAAAGATGATGCTGTGAAAGTTCTGCACTCAATATGTCAGCAAATCTGGAAAACTCAGCAGTGGCCACAGAACTGGAAAAGGTCAGTTTTCATTCCAATTCCCTAAGAAGGGCAAAGCCAAAGAATGCTCAAACTCCCGCACAATTGCACTCATCTCACACGCTAGCAAAGTAATGCTCAAAATTCTCCAAGCCAGGCTTCAACAATACGTGAATCATGAACTTCCAGATGTTCAAGCAGGTTTTAGAAAAGGCAAAGGAACCAGAGATCAAATTGCCAACTTCCGCTGGATCATTAAAAACGCAAGAGAGTTCCAGGAAAACATCTATTTCTGCTTATTGACTATGCCAAGGCCTTTGACTCTGTGGATCACAATAGACTGTGGAAAATTCTTCAAGAGATGGGAATACCAGAACACCTGGCCTGCCTCTTGAGAAATCTGTGTGCAGTTCAGGAAGCAACAGTTAGAACTGGACATGGAACAACAGACTTATTCCAAATAGGAAAAGGAGTACATCAAGGCTGTATATTGTCAACATGCTTATTTAACTTATATGCAGGGTACATCATGAAAAATGCTGGGCTGGATGAAGCACAAGTTAGAATCAAGATTGCTGGGAGAAATATCAATAACCTCAGATATGCAAATGACACCACCCTTATGTCAGAAAGTGAAGAACTAAAGAACTTCTTGATGAAAGTGAAAGAGGAGAGTGAAAAAGTTGGCTTAAAGCTCAACGTTCAGAAAACTAAGATCATGGCATCTGATTCCATGACTTCATGGCAAATAGATGAGAAACAGTGAATACAGTGCCAGACTATTTTGGGGGGCTCCAAAATCACTGCAGATGGTGACTGCAGTCATGAAATTAAAAAACGCTTACTCCTTGGAAGGAAATTTATGACCAACCTGGACAGCATATTAAAAAGCAGAGACTTTACTTTGGACATGAATTTGAGCAAGCTCCAGGAGTTAGTGATGGACAGGGAACCTGGCATGCTGCAGTCCATGGTGTCGCAAAGAGTCGGACACAATTGAGTGACTGAACTGAACTGAACTGATGTGCCCTGAGGGTTTATAACAATATCCTATTTTTGCCAGAAGCTTACACGAGGAAAGAGTGTGAGTATGCATATTTAAATAATTTGATCTGCCAAGTCATTTAAAGTGTTTATTTTTGCAATGTTATTATGTATTTTAAAAACCATACAAATATATCTTAATGATATTGTAGAAGCAAAAGTAAGGTAAAGTTTAGAGAAACAGATTTGTTCTTCTGACTTGCTTATTAATTAACTGAATTTACTGAAGAGCAGGCTTAAGTAACTTCATCTCTTCAGTGTGGGAACTAATGCTGGAACAGCCTGTATAATATAACTTCATCAAGAATAAAATGAAGTATTATATAGAGGATCCAAAGAAGCATGACTTATATTTTTATTGAATGTATTTATCTTAATCATGGCTTCTGGTCAGTATGTATACTATATATTCTGTGGATAAAATATTACTTAATTATTTTTATCTTAGATACTGTAAATTATTCTTGATTATATAGCACTTTTAAAAAGAAAGTTTACTTGAAATATTACAAAGACAACATATCAGACCAGTTTAAAACCTAAAGGGCTTCCCTGATAGCTCAGTTGGTAAGGAATCCGCCTGCAATGCAGGCGACCCCGGTTCGATTCCTGGGTTGGGAGGATCCGCTGGAGAAGGGATAGGCTACCAACTCTAATATTCTTGGGCTTCCTTTGTAGCTCCGCTGGTAAAGAATCTACCTGCAATGCGGGAAACCTGGGTTTGATCGCTGGGTTGCAAAGATCCCCTGGAGAAGGGAAAGGCTACCCAGTCCAGAACTCTGGCCTGGAGAATTCCATGGACTGCATAGTCCATGGGGTCGCAAACAGTCGGAGACGGCTGAGCGACTTTCACTTCACTTTCACTTTCACTTAAAACCTAGAACCTTTGAGTTCTGAAATTGATTTTCAGTACCACGGACAGCGTCACATTGTTTCTGCAGTAGCTGGAAAGACAAACTGTGGAATATCACACCAGTAGAGAGGACTTCAGTCCATACATCTGTCTGTCTTCAGATTTACATGGTATTGTGAAAATCTTGAAGAAGGTCAATCCATATGCTTGTTTCAAACTTTAACAATTAACCAGAACTTCACAGTTAAGCATAGAAAAAATAAATACACATTGAGCTCAGTATATGCTCAGTATAACTGGTGTTATTTACTAAATGTATTATCATAATAATGTAATTTTTCCTTTATCCTTCTAATAAGATATAACTACACACTATAGGATACCACAATTCTTAAATTCATGTAGCATATAATTTTATATTTGTAAATTTTGAAATATCTTTAAAAGCTTGAGTTGACTAAAGACTTTCTAGTTTGTTGTTTATTAATTTCCTTGTCCTGCATGTTCATTTTCATGCTCAATCACTCAGTCATGTATGACTCTTTGCTAACCCATGGACTGCAGCACCCCAGGCTCCTCTGTTCATGGAATTTTCCAGGAAGTGGGTTTTCCTTCTCTAGGGGACCTTCCTGATCCAGAGGCCAAACCTGTGCCCCCTGCATCTCCTGCATTGGCGGGTAGGTTCTTTACCGCTGAGCCACCTGGGAAGCCCTTGCCCTTCATTAACTTTCACTTTAATCTTTTAACATCTTCTAAATAACATTAACAAAATAATGTAATGCAGAATTTCTCTAGTAGCAAAAACCTATACAACATCTCCACAGAGAAGTGTTCAATAAAAATCAATTTGACATCTAAAATTATTTTGTAGGAGATACATATTATTTTAGCAGATGGCAAATAAAGTTAAATAAATCTTAAGGTAAGCAGTAAAATTTTAATAATGCTATGACAAGGTTTCAGTTAGTTTAAATACAATGTAAGAAAATTGAGCTAAATCCTAAAGTGGACAACAAATTTTAAAAATTCATACTCTAATGCTTCTTAAATGTTTACTTTGCAATTAATTAAGGTAGTCAATTTCAAATACAGTGGAATTATGGGCTATACACCACGTCAAACTTGCTAGATGCGGCGTTGCCAAGGGATCTTTAATGAAAATGATTCCCCTTTCGGCCAGGAGATGGAGCTGACATGTAAGATGCTGCCTTACATTTATTTTTTTTTTCAATTTAGCATGCTGCTTTCTAACAGACAGTGGGTACCATCGAGTATATGTCAGAACAGAAAGCTAAGGCAGAAACAGAGAGGATGCTGCGGTCATCCTTTTTGTTTTTTCTTCTTCAGTGAGGATGAAACACGTGTGAGATTTTAGTTTCTACTGTAGCCAAAATTCTGCATAACTGCATTGGAGAATATTATATTTAACACATATGTGGATTCCGAGCTATGACTTACAATTCCCTTTATTTCAGGTAAGCCAGCATGATTCTATCTTTGACCTACCAATGAATTGTTATTTATATTAATGGTAACATTTAAAATGTGTGCTTTGTGAGCTTGGATTTTGTCTAGGAGATTCAAAAGCTGCAATTCTAGCTATTCTGTATCTTTAAATCTTCCTAGCCTAAAATGAGCTCTGACTTTAGCATGCTGTATTTTAATATTTATTCGCCTTTCTGATCTATTTCTGTGGCTGTCTGTGTACCTTTTGATGGTAAAGCTTTCAAAGTGAAGGATGGATCTTTCTTTCAAGAGGGAAATGCTGCTCCTTAATGTGGTGAACAAATTGTAGAAATGTAATGAAGCAGACTAACATGGCAGTAGGCTTTTCCAAAGCCCAGGGCTGAGCCTTTTGATAGCAGCCTCTGAGGCATGTCAACATTCTGATCCCACAGGCCTTCTGAACAATTCTTGCCAGTAATAATGATATAGGTGATTTATGCTTTTTTTTCCATTTAGGAAAAATATGTAAGTCATTTCTCCCACATGAGTGGAAGATTTATGTAATGTGTTTAGTAGACTTGGAATGATGGTACAGACCCTGCCCCTCCTCCAGTGTGGATGGGAGGAGGACACTGAAAACAAATTAATTACTGAGAAAATGAATTTTTCTTAGATTGTGGTAGATTTGTGAGGATAGGACTGTGGCCATTTAAAATAGTTGATATTGTATAAGATGCTCACATTTAAAATTATTTTTCGTCATGTGACATTAGCTGTGTTGAAGAGTGGAATGACTCAGGAGCTAGAAATTGCATGCCACAGCCTTGCTTTTCTGCTGCTTCTCATGCTTTCCCCTAAATTCTCTTACTATTTTCAAATTAACTGGAAGAAAACAATTTAAAAGTCCCAGTCATCATTTATATGAATTTATAATGGAATTTTAATATATTTAAAATTTATTTCTGTAAGATCATTTTTAAATATCTGATTCCTTCCTCTTTCTAAAGTGCGGTGTATTTGTATGTATGTGTGTCATGCTGGTGCTGGAGGTGGCAGGTGCTTCAGGATGTTTCTATCTTACTCATCATTTTTTTTTTTTTTTTTTGTAAAGTGGTGGTTGTGCTATGTCAGAGGTTGTGAAAGCTATGGGGAATGATCTTACAGAATGGTTCAAAGCACTAGGAAAAAAATTCATTCCTTTCACATGTGGAATCTAGAAAGAGATTTAAGTTGTATACAATTCTAGTTACATGAAGATTTTTTAGGAACTCAGATTTTTAGCTTTTACCTATCTCATTATTTAAAGAAAAACAGTTGTGGCCGAGAGATTAAGTAAAATTTCCCAGAGCCACATAATTAGAATCAGAGGCAAGAGTAGAATACTGACTGACAGGATTCAGTCTTTCATAGCAGTAACACAGTTTACCTCTAGGGTGAACATATCCAAATGGCATATACCAGGTATATTGATGTTGACTCTGTGTGTGTGTGTGTGTGTGTGTGTGTGTGTGTGTGTGTGTGTGTATAGGGGGGTAAATTTTGTAAAGTATTTTCTTTTAGTGTTCATGTTCAGTGGCATCATATACAGTGTTCAGTTTTCTCAGGGGTCTTGACAAGGCATCCAAGAAAACTAATAAAAGAACTATGGAGATGCTCTGTTTCTTAGTATCCTCCTTACACCCTTTGATGAGGTGTTATTCTACTCTCTGCCCATGAATGATACAGATGGTCACATACTACCTTGCAACTCCATTCCTCCTAGCTAATAAAACAGACTATACAGGTGCTTTGTTGACCTCTACTAGAACATCATCTCATGCCCCGGCCTCCCTTTTTTTCACCTCCTGGGCACAGGATGCATCCTACTATTTCAATATCTTGAGGGGAAAAAAAAGGGATTAAAGTGTGTGACTTCTACATACAATATTTATGAAGTACCATACACCTACAAGGCCTTCCCTGGAGGCTCAGACAGTAAAAACCCACCTGCAACGTGGGAGACCTGAATTCAGTCCTTGGGTTGGGAAGATCCCCTTGAGGAGGGCATGGCAACCCACTCTAGTATTCTTGCCTGGAAAATCCCCATGGACAGAGGAGCCTGGCAGGTTAGAGTCCATAGAATCACAAAGACTCGGACACAACTGAGCGATCAAGCACAGTGCAGCCTACACCTCCCAAGAACAGTCCATGGAAGGGGCTGAGATGTCAACAGAGGCATAGAGTTTATACCTCATGGAATGTAGCAAGGAAATGTGCTTGTATCGATAGTACTCAAAATATTATAAACCTCAAAATGAAAAATGGAGAAAGGTGGGAAAGTGAATGGGACAGGTGTATGAACACCTATCTAGTGCTAGGCGCTGTGTTACAACCTGAGATTCACAATAAGCCAAAAGTCACAATTTCTGTCCATGAGCAACTCAGAGCCCAGAGAAAACGATTTTAAGGGGATATGATAGTTAAGTTATTTCTTGAAGCATGATCTAGGTATAAATAAATAAAAATATAAAGTTGTTTATTCTAAGCACAAAGGTTAGGCATGCAAATATTACAAAGACATAGTGAAGACATTATATACAGAAATTAAAGAGAATGGTAAATAATCCAACCTGATTGAAACGTGAGGGTATTGTATTTATTTCCCCTGTGGCAGCAAAAGTAAGGATAATGACTTTGGGTTTTGATGTTATGCATTTACATACTAATTTGTACTATCACACAGAGATGATCTGGAAGATGGTGCAAATTTTACATCCAAATATCAGTTTAGAAGGTAAAGCTGAATATATGGATGTGTATGAAGCTGTGGCAAGAATTAGGTCACACATAAATGAACATCAATAGGGAATAAAAGTGGAATGGAGTGGCAAAATAAAAGTGGCTGGAGTGGTAGAATAACACAGGTTTAGAAAGGATATTAATTGATTGTGGGAAAGTAATGGGATAAATTAGTGTTAGTTTAATAACAGTGTCATGGGAGATAAAGCACGTAAATTGACTACCAAGAGCAAACCGATAAAGTGGTAAATAAGAGAATAGGGTAGGAGCTGACCTGTTATTAGGTCATGGATGGATTTTAAGAGAAGTTTAGTAGATCTACAGAGACATGAGCTTTAATTGAGGACTAAGCAGAGAAAGAGAAAGCTGAAGAGTAATTTTAGATTTTAAGGTATTTATCAGTGAAGGTAAAGAGAGATAACATGTTTTTATCTTGAAGGGTAAGGTACTGTTAAGGGTAATTTGATATAAGTTAGGATTAGAGAAACCTCAACCGCTTCATACAGTAAGGATATAAAGTCAGTAGAGAGAAAGTGAAGAAAGAAAAAACAATAAAATAAATTGAAGTCCTACAAGAGATAAGAGAGGAAAGGTTTGAGAATGATTTTTTGTTCCTTTGAGACCAGAAGAAAGGGTAAATGATATAAAAGAAAGCTAATATAACCACTTTAGGTGCCCTGTTCTTGGAAATTAAATCCTTGTCTGTGACATAAAATATCTCTTCTATTTAAATCAGTTGGTTCCTCAGAAAACGCTATTTATGGCATATGGTCTTTCTGGAAGAAATAATTCATCCTCAGTATCAAAACACTTTCCAGCAGAGCATATTTTAATCATATTAATTCTTGATTTGGAAACTAATAACACTGTTTCACATTAAACTTATTGTATCTACTTTGGTTGTCTATTTCTTATTCAGAATGACCTGTTTGAAAACAGGTTCTATTTTAAACTTGCATAAGATTAGACCAACACACATTTATATACATCTAGTTTGATTAGTAAGGACTGGTTTGCCAGCATCTGAATGAAATATTCAAGCTCTTGACTTTTCCTCCCTCAGTTTTATTAGCACTTTCACAGGGCTGTGTGTAAAGAAAAAAGAAAGTCAGTTTAATTACAAATGTCCCTCCCTTAGGGTGAACTAACCTCCTTTATAGAGCTTCCTTTCTCCCTTTCTATTGACAGTTCCAGAATCCTCTTACGTCCTTCCTAGAGCCCATCTCTTCTAGGCATTCCCTTGCACTCACTAGGCATGGGACAGGAATGTGAAGCCTTGAGAAGGCACAGGCGTGAGGAGAGCCCCATCCTTTACAATGAAGCCTCTGAAATAGCTGCTTTCTCAGGTAACATTAACTGAGTTCAGTTTAGAATTGCCTGAGTAGGATATTACTCCCTTCTTTCAAGACCTGACTGGGTTGTACCATGAGCCTGACAGGCTACGGAACAGAAGCAGGCATTTAGGTGGCCGCGCAGACACAGGTGGGGCTTCCCAGGTGGCTCAGGGGTTAAAGAATCCACCTGCAAAGTAGGCGTCTGGAGATACGGGTGTGATCCCTGGGTCGGGAAGACCCCCAGAGGAGAAAATGGCATCCCACTCCAGGATTCTTGCCTGGAGAATCCCATGGACCAGGAGCCTGGTGGGCTACAGTCCATAGGGTCACAAAGAGTCGGACACAACTGTGCATAGCGCAACACCACACAGCACGGACACAGATGAGTTCCCTTAGGGCTGACCTTGGGCAACCCGATGAAGCAAATGTCACCCCTGCCTCATGGGGGTCACGTACAGATAGTCTCATAGCTGCCACATATAAATGAGAGTATCATTATCTAGCCTCAAACCTGCAGTTATTAAAATATTAAGGTAGAATTTAGATTTTATTTTTTTGCTTTTATTCTTTTGTTATTAAAATTTTTGGATTATTATTGCTACCTGCAGAACTCTTAACCTTTATCCATCCATTTCAGAACCTGATGTTTATTTGTCTCCATCCTTTCCTGACCAGCAGCATGGGCACTTTGAGGGCATACTTGGGATAATTGATGATTTGAATTGTAACAGTAATTCAAGTTCAGTTCCACTAACACTCATTGTCGTGGGCAATGCTTGGCACTAGATATTCTGAGAAAAATGCTAACTGTTCAGTGGCAAGCCCAGTGTTACCAAACTCAGCTTCAAGAATCCAACACTGAGACACAAGTGTGGGGTAAAAGGAAAGATAACTATTGAGGAAACTGTCAATCCTGTGGAGAAGGTGGACTCTTAAACCTTATCCATTTCAGAACTTAATGTTTATTTGTCTCCATCTTTTCCTGAATAACTCTTGTTGCAAAAAACCAACTCCCCATCTCCCCAGGTTTTGCTCAGAGATTATAAAGGAAAAAAAGAAAGGGTTACCTGCTGGGGAGGGGGTAATCTTCTATTTTCAGAGATGATTGTCTTGATCACATGGTTCCAAGTAGCCATCATGTCTCGCTGTGACCTGAGGCATAAATCTTTGGTCAGCTAGTTTTTCTGGTTCCAACTCACCTGGGTTCTATATGCTTGTGGTCAGTATACAGTCAACATTTTCCATCTGGTGAGGCTTTCGGTATCTGCAAGACATCTCAAAGGGTAGGGCTCAGAAAATTGTCTATAGCACTTGAGAAGGATCTAAAGGTCCTTCCTTGACTTTGTTTAATGGCTAAAGTGTTATTACTTTGTCTTTTGTGACTGTTTTCCTTTCTTTCTGTATTTTCTTACTTCTCTGATTAAATTTATTCTTTGGTTGAAGTTTTTCCACAGACAGGAGGCGGGTGAAGGACATGGGGTGGGAGAGGACTGTCTTGGAAGGCCCACGGGGCTCTGCTCACTTACATATCTGCCATCACTTCTCAGCTCGGGGTACTTTCAAGGGATTATATTCTGTCTGGTCTTAAATATTTCCCTTTGAGAAATACTTATTTTATAATGTTGTAATTTTCTAGTGAGTCATAGGAAGCACAAGGCAAGGCTTAGAATATGTTTCAGATTCCTGCTCTAAGCAAACATGCTAGAAGATACACATCAAGGTCTTCTAAAACTTCTGTTAAAAAAAACCCAAACTTCTCTAACAAAAGTCACACATACTTTTAATATTAACTCCAGATCACTTTCAGATGCTTCCAGTGGTTCAAAAAGCACTGCTTTCCCTACTTGTATAACTGTTTGCTCTATTAATCATTAATGCATTTTGCTCAGTGGACTTTAAATACTGATAATGGTTGCAAATAAGTTTATTTCAAACAGAAATCAATTTGGAAAATATTTCAAATGGTCTTAATATAGATTTTGTATTTTAAAATACTGATTGGTATTTTTGCCTGTACCTACTTCACATGTCTATTATGTCTAGAATACAAGTTTAATATGATCTTCTCTAGTGTTTAATTATAGCCGAAGTAAGATTTATGAAAAATTATTTGCTGTGTTGGGAAAAGTCTTACTTTAGGGTTCAAACAAGAAGAAAGGTCATCATTCCAATGAAGGCAAATAAGCTTTTAATCATCAAAATGTAATTTCATATTATATTGATTTTAAGAGCATTTAAAATGTATATACATCTCATGATAAATACCATTGGCTATATGCCTACTGAAGTATTATTTCTAATACTATTTTTCTATTTCTATTTTCTATTTTTATATTTCTATTTCTATACTATTTCTAATACTATTTTTCTAAGTAGGAAAAGATGGCTTGCATCAAGAACATGAAGTGAAATCATATTAAAACTCAAAATAAAAGCTGTTCACTTATCTCCCTATAATGGTCACACATTAGTGTAATCTCCACCTTACTGTATTTGGATTAGAGAAATTTGAGGTGGGTGAAAGCAGAGATGGAGATGGACTTGGCAAATCAAAAATGTAAATTTTTACCAGTGATATGACATTAAAATTTTAAATCAAGGCTTTTATTTGGAAGAAAATATAGTTACTAACTACATTAATAATTTAGAAAGAAAACATTTCTATCATACAAAGACCTTTGTTATTTGTAGGAATTTTTGGAAAAATGGTTTAAGAATCAAAGGTAAATTAAATACATTTTATCTATTAAAGTATGTTAAAGACTTTTGAGGATAAGTAAACATATTTTTTGTTATCTTTTTGTGTCTACTTGCTAAAAAATAATTTTGTACTGGAATAAAATGGTCCTAGGACTCAATCGCCCTCAAGAAGTGCTTTGAATAGTTTGAATTATATTTATAGTTTTGAATGACTAAGTCTTATATTGTTATCTAGGATCAGTTGGGATTTTAATATGCTTCCAACATGAGCATGTCTTGGTAGTATTAGCAAATAAGTATGCAATTATGTGATTGCATAATTATACTGTGCTACATCTTGTGTTGGATGATATTTATGAGAGAGTGATAAGGGAACAACACTTCCTATCAGGCTTGTAGGAAGGATAGTGGATTGGTTAGAATATCATGAAAAAATAGAGTTTATGATAAGAGGTCATTTAAAAAATGATCCAAATTCCCATGCATGCATGAGGCTGCAGTCTTGACCTTTGTAATATGGAGAATTGAAATTCAGAATCCCTGTGTATAGCACAGAGCCTTAAGGAGTTGTACCCTTACTGAAATGAGAATTAAAGAATGTAATCTGCTGATACAGGAATTCAAAGAAACTTGTTTCTGTCCTGTCTTTTGGGGGAGGAAAGAGTCTTTTAGAAAGAATTAACTCTAGGACTGCGTGTGACTAGTAAATCAAGTCACTTTACCTTCTGAATATATACCACTCTGTGGGAAGGAATTCCTCATTGTATAAATTAACACAGAGATCAGTATCAGGTCAATGACATCTCAAGTGCTTGGCAGAAGGAATTGTAAAATTGCTAAATCACTGTAAATCTAAATTATTGTAAATGTTTGTAAAATAATTTTCTCAAATTTTAAATATATAAGAAAAAGAATCTTAAGATAAACTCATAATAAAAAATTATAAATTACATGAGAAATAAACCACCATAAAGGATATTCACCAGACATAACAAAAAATATTTAGAACTAGCACCTCAGGAATTTGGGATAAAAAATAATCTATAATAAAATAAATTTGAGCATATTTAAAATTATAAAGTGTTAAGGAATAAAAATGCTACTGAGTAAAATAGGTATATTTTGAAAAAAACCAAATAGAAATTTATAAATGAAAATTATAAGAACTAGCATTTTAAACCTCAGTAAATGGATTTAATAGAATAGATTCAGCTGAAATAGGAGTTAAAATTTTGTAGATGGATATAAGGATTTACCTAGGATGTATCAATTGCATTCTTGATGTTAAAAAAAAGCAAGATAAGCAGAGTTAAAAATTTCAGCAACAAGAAACAGATATTTGAGAAAGAGATAATTGAGATAACGGGGTAGAATTAAATAGAAGAGAAAATCCCAATATTGATCAAGACATGTTTCCTTGGATAGAACCCCAGCTTGAACAGTATTTTAACCCAACTAAACCCCAATTCATTGATCTTATCACACTTTCACTGTTCTTAATGTCCTCGTTCCTTTTATTAAATAAATTCTATGGTCACTCATAATAATCACTCCTTACATGCACACTTAACAAACTCTCCCTCCCTCTTTTTTTAATTTTCTGGTGAAATCTCCTCCTAATTATAGCCAACTCTCCCCTTACTGCATGTGTGCACCCATGTAGCTGGTCATAAGCACAAAACTCAAGTGGGCCCTTGATGCTGCCCAGAGATCATACCACTGGTCCCTAGACCACTCATATCCCAGTTTCCTGGACTTGGATTTCATACCCTTTCTTTTCTTCTCAAACCACCAATACTTCCTACTTCATGTTCACTAATAGTCAACAATGTCGTTTCCTGAGAAAATTGAAACAATCAGGAGATATTTTTTCCTTTAAGACTTTCCTCACTAAATGCATTTCCCCACCAAGTTCTGTACCCACATATTCTGGCTTCCCACCTGTTGCCTGAAATCAGCTACCTCTGCTTCTACCTAAAATAATCCTTGCATCTGTGCATTAGACCCTATTCCTCCTTACCTACACAAGGCTTCACTTCAGCAATTTTTTTCTCTCTCTCCTATACTAGTAATTTTAGCTTCTTACTGTATGATCATGCAAACATTTTATTATTGCTCCTATATTAAATTTTTTTCTTCCTTCACCAACTACTTCTCCATTTCAATCCTTGTCTTTTCAAAATTACTTATCAGGGGTGTTTGTTATATTCTATGTCCATTTTTCTCCACCCATTCTCTTTTAGTCAAGTTTTCACTCTCACCATTTTACCAATTCTTGATAGGAATACAGGAACCACCACATTGTCCAATGGTCCATTCTGTCTTTGTCTTAGCTGAGCACATTGCAGTATTGGACATAGTGCATCATTGCATTTCCCTTGATATATTTCCTTCTCTTGGATTCCAGGACAGGCCATGATCTTGGTTCTTATTCTATTAACTCCTCCACATCACTTTTCTCTTTACTCTGCCTTTCCAAAGTTCATTACTTATGAGTGTCCCTGATTCAGTCCCTGATTCTCTTTTTTCCCTCTATCTTCATCACCTTCTTGTGATTCGTTGAGTCCCGTGGCTTTAAATGCCATGTAAATAATCATAATTTCCAAAAGACTTATGTCTCACTGCTTCTTTGACATGTTGACTTTGATATCTCAAAGAGAACTCAAAGTTAACATGCCCTAAACTACATTTCTGAATTTTCCTCTCCCTGACCAACCTGGTTCACCCCCTGCCTTCCCCGTTTTACTTCTTAGGGGATAACTCTAGTCTTACTTATCCTCAGGCTAAAAGCTTTAGAATCATGTTTGAGTATTCTCCTTCTCTCATATCCCATATCCATTCCCTATGGAATTCCTGTTGATTTCATCTTCAGAATACATCCAGAAGCTGACTACATCCTGGCATCTTGACTGCTACTTCCCTGGTCCAAGCCATTACCATATCTCTCCTGGATTTATGCCTTAGTTTCTTAAAACTGGACTTTATTCATCTACTTCTTCTCCTACTCTCAGCAGATGGGAGTAAGATTGTGCCATGTCTCTGCTTAAAATCCTCTAGGTAATGCCTATTGCTCTCAGAGTAAAAACTATGTTACAGTTTCCTATAAGATTCAGTTGAATCTGGTCTCCGTCACATTATTTCTCTGACATCATCTCCAATTTCTCTTTCCCTTATTCACTTTTACTATTTCTTGAATGTTCCAGGAACACTCACGTCTTTAGGGAGGTTCATCTTCCTGGAAGGCTTCTGCCTCAGATATTTGCATGACTAATTCCTTCACCTGCTTCAAGTCTGTGTTCAAATGGCATTTCTAAATGATGTCTATTCTGACTATGCAATTAAAAATCTCAGCTCCCTTCCCCTACTCCATTCTTTTGATTCCTCCATACTTTCTTTTTACTTTTTGCTTTACTCTTTTTTCCTTTCATTTCCTTTTTTTCATTCCTTTCCCTTCTTAAAACTTACAACTTCTAGCACACTGTGTAATTTCTATCTGCTCTGTCAATAATGTAAACTCCAAATGGACAAAGATTATCTTTTTGGTGCACTAATTTATCACAAGTGCTCAGAATGGGTTCTGACATATAGAAGTAACTAAAATTATATTTGTTGAGTAAATGAATGAGCCGACTTAAATTATATTCCTTTAAGCATGCTTAGTGGTACTCTCAACACCTAGTCCACTGCCTGGCACATAAGAAATTTTCAAAACATACTAGATTAATCATAGACTGAAAATAATGAAAATTCAATATTGATCTAGTGTATACTATGTGTCCTGAACTTTCTCCATGTAGATTCTTTTAATTCTTGCAACAACTCTCAGGAGGAAAGTGTAAGTTTCATTTTTACAGATGTGATAAAGTTTTCATTTTTACAGCTGTTTGGCCCAGGACTCTATTCTTTCTCAACTATTTCTGTATCCTCACTGTGTTATCTTCAGAGACTGTATCATAGAAAATTAAATCTATTCCTTTGTTTAGAGATGACTAGAAGTAATAGTTTCAGTGTCAAGTGTGTTGGGAATGTTCTGTTTTTGTTTTCAGTTGGAAGCAAATCTTTAGTGTTGTGAATAATAATTAATTTTTTTGTTATCTTAATAAGTTAGGAAAATTGACTTTATATTTTGTCCTTTTAACTCTGTAACTGTTATAAAATTATTTACTATTTAATATACATCAACCACCAGGATTTTTTCCTATTTTATTGTGATATAATTGACATATAACATTGTGTAACTTTAAGGTATACAACATGTTGATCTGATACACATATGTTGGCAGTATATTACTAATGTAGTGTTAACTAACACCTCCATAATATCACATAATTATTGTTCCTTTTTTTTTGTGGTGAGAAGTTTTAAGATCTACTCTCTTAAATTTTTGACTATGTAATACATTATGTTAATAATAATTTAAACAATAATTACAACACTGTACATTAGATTCCCAGAACTTGTTCATCTTCCAAGTGGAAGTTTATATTCTATGGCCAGTATCTCTCCATTTTCCTCACTGTGTACCCCCAGGCCTTGATAACCCATCATTCTCCTTTTTTAAGAGTTTGGCTTTTTTGGATTCCACATATAAATGATACCATACAGTATTTGTCTTTCTCTGACTGACTTCACTTAACAGAATTCCCCAAGCCATTCATATTGTCACAAATGGCTGAATTTTTCTTCCTCATGGATGAATAATATTCAGTTGTATATAAAATATGATATATGCCACATCTCCTTTATCCATTCACTCATTGATAGACACTTAGGTTATTTCTGTGTCCTGGCTATTGTGAGCAACAATGCAATAAGCAAGGGAATGAAGATATCCCTAAAATATTTGGTTTCGTGTCCTTGGATATATGTCAAAAACAGGATTGCTAGGTTATGTGGTAGTTTTATTTTTAGTTATTTGAGGAACTGCTATACTGTTGTCTATGGTGGTTGTACCAATTTACATTCCCATGGATGGTGCCCAAGGGTCCCCTTTCTCCACATCCTCACCTCTACTTGTTGTCTCGTGTCTTTTTGATGATAGCTATTCTACTAGATGTCAGTGGTATCCCATTGTGTTTTTGACTTACTTTTCCATGATGTGATGATCAGTGATGCCAAGCACCTTTTCATGTATCTGTTGGCCATTTGAATATCTTCCCTGGAAAAATTCCTATTCATGTCCTTTGACATTTTAAAATAGGCTGAGTTTTTGCTATTGAGTTGTATATGTTCTTTTATATTACTTTGGATATTGACCTCTTATCCAGTATATGGTTTGCAAATACTTTCTCCCATTCTGAAGGTTGCTGTTTCATTTTGTCAATTGTTTCTCTTGCTGTGCAGAAGCCTTTTAGCTTGGTGCAGCCCTCTTATTAATTTTTGCTCTTGTTGCTCATGCTTTCGGTGTCATCATATCCCTCTCCCCAACAAAAGTTGTTGCCAGACCAGTGTCAAAAAAATTTCCTATTTTTTTCTAGTAAATTACAATTTCAGATATTATGTTTTAACTCTTCAATTCATTTCAAGTTAATTCGTGTATGTGGTGTAAGATAGGGATTCAGTATCATTCTTTTGCATACGATTTTCCAATTTTCCCAGCACCATTGATTGAAGAGGCTGTCCTTTCCCCACTGAGTGTTCTTGGCTTCTTTGTCAAATATTAGTTGGCCTTATTTGTGAGGGTTTATTTCTGGGCTCTCAGTTCTGTTACAGTGGTCTATGTGTGTATTTTTATGCCAGTGTCTTTCTATCTTGACCGTAATACCTTTATAGTATAGTTTGAAATCAGGTGATACAATTCTTCCAGCTTTATTCTTCTTTCTCAGTGTTGCTTTAGCTATTTCAGGTCTTTGGCATATAGTGCTCACTTCACTTTCCCTTTTCCCTTTCATGCATTGGAGAAAGAAATGGCAGCCCACTCCAGTGTTCTTGCTTGGAGAATCCCAGGGATGGGGGAGCCTGGTGGGCTGCCGTCTATGGGGTCGCATAGAGTCGGACACGACTGAAGTGACTTAGCAGCAGCAGCAGCAGCAGCTTTCACAGAAGTAGTTTTGCCTGTGGATAGATGCCAAATTTTTGTTGTTGTGTGGGAAGAGAAATACAAGGGACATCTTATGATGACATGTTATTAAACCACTATAGTTTCATTGAAATTACCCAGTTTAGCTGTTCCAGAGTCTTCATGGATGTCTTCTACATTTCAGCTTAGATATTTGTCTTTTTTAAAGGCCTATATACATCTTTATTACCTTATTTGTAGAAAATTCAGTCTATAAAATATATAGTCATATAGAAAATATATGACTTTCTACTTAATCATACTGAAAGATATATCCACTGAATATATTTCCGTCCTCAACAGATTCCAGGGTTCCAATGAAAAAATTTTTTGCTAATATTCCATGCTTCGGAATACATGTGATATTTGTCCTAATTAGATCTAACTCAAATGTCACTTCCTTTATAATGCTGACTCTGATGTTTTCACATGCGGTGTCACATTTTCCTCTATACGTCCATTGCATCCTGCAGCTCTCTCTACACTTGTCGTAATGTGGACTAGCCAGATTTATGTGCACCTGGGTCATCTATCATGTAAACTTGTTTACTGCATAAGAACAGACATGTGTCTTATCAGCCTACCAGTCTATCCAGTACCTACATATACTGTCTTCCATAGAAGGTGAGCAATACATTTGCTGAGCTGTGGTCATTTAAAACGGTGATGAAGGTACTATTTGAAATGTCTTACTCTCACAGCATAACCATGTTCTACTTTAAGTGAGTCATTAAAAGTTTTTAATCATTTACTTTAATGTAATTGGCTTAAATGGCTTTTAAATTTTGTGTTTTAATAGACTACCTGGTGATGTGTAAAAGAATATGGATGCAGAATATATTTAAAAATTTCAGGGAAAAGTAATAAATGTAATTGTAGGGGTCTCTCTCTTTATGTCTTTCTCACACACACAGTCTCTATTTCAAGATATCATTCATAAGGAATTCTCTTACTCCATGACTGAATAAAGTTTATAATCAATAACAGAATTAATCAGTGGTAGTCACACAAACACATATGCATACACACAAATATCTATGGTCTTTTCCTCTATTATTATTAAAATATTATAATCATTATTATCAAACTTTAAAAATGCAACCGAAAAGTAAAATGACCAAACTTCTGGAGGAAGTAATAAAGTGTAGTTTGCAATACTATTCTGGTATCACAATAGTGAGGGATGTGTATCTTGTAGAATGCATCAATTCCTTAATTGCAGAATTTTTTAAGACAACACTTTACTCAACCAATACAGTTTTTGAATGTTTTTGAAGGTCTTATTTTGGATTAATTTTAGGTTTGAAAAAGAGCTGCAAAGATAGTACAGAGTTACCCCACATATCTGCCACCCAGCTTCCCCTAATGGAGACCTCTTATAAAATCTGGGACATTTATTAAAACAAAGAAATGAGCAGTGCACTATGCTGTTAGCTGACTATAAGTGTTAGACTGCTCTCTTCTGGGTCAGATGCAGAACAAAGCATAGCATTTGGTCTCGCTGCCCCTTGGTCCCCTCCAATCTGTGACAGCCTCGCAATCTTTCTTTATCTCTCTTGACTTCAAAACTGCTGAGTAGTGGTCAGATATTTCCTAGAATATTCCTCAGTTTGGGTTTTGTCTGATGTCTTCTTATGTTCACACTCAGATTATGCATGTGGGAGAAGAGTAGCCCAGAGTTGGGTGGTTTTTCCTCACACCATGAGGGGTGCCTGCTATCAGCATGATTTGTCACTGATGATGGAAACCTTGATCATTTAGATAAGGTTCAGCCAATAAATTTAATCTCTGGTTCCATGTCATTCATCATTTTTCCATGAGTTTATGGTTTCTAAAATTCCTGACCTTGGTTAAGTCTTAAGAAAAATAGTGACATAATTGTATTGATGTAATTTTGATTTGAAACAGACATTAACAAGTAAGAAGGTTTCTTTTCTTTCTCTAACAAAAAGAATGTATGATAATTTATGAGTAAATATGAGACATTAAATGCCATTTTAGCATCTGGATATAGTTCATATTCTTTATTGATTCATTGACATAATATATTTCATGAATATATTTTCTATGACTGTATTATTTTTTCATGGCTATTTTGGATCTTCCTTTTCAGTGTGCTAAGTAACTAATAGATTTTATTTAAGATTTTTGTATCTATTTTCACTAGTGTTGGTTGTAGATTCCATTTCTGGTAAGGTTTTACTATGAAGTTTGTATTTGTTTCTTAACTCTTTTGGATAATTTACTGTTTATCTCTGCTTTGTGTCAATTTAAAAATGGGGAAATAAAGTGCTTCTGTATAATGTCAATATTTATTTTCTAGAAGATATCAATAACTTCTGAAAAGCAACACCTTCATTGTTATTATAACTTAGTTTTACATATTTTTTCAATTAGTTGCCTTATAACTTGTCAAGTTTTCTACTTCTTATACGATTTTGACAATTTCATTTTCATGCATGTTATACATTTCATAGAGAATGTTAAAGATTTATACATTTCAAAATAAGTTTTATAATGTGTTGTAGTCAAGGAATGTGGGCTAGGTCTGAAAATTCTACCTTCTAGAGTTTATTAAGTTAGGATATTTTATTTGTTTAGTTGCTTGTTTGTTGCTTGTTGCTTTGTTGCTGTGCAATTAATCAGTTTTAGAAATTATAAAAGAAATTTTCTCTGTACAGTAGAAAGTTTGGTACCTAGTTATTAAAACAACAGTAACAATTATTTTATTCAAATCTTCAATGTTCTATCTTACTCTTATACTTGATCTCTCAAAAACTGAGAGAAATGAATTTATGTATTCAACAGTTGTGTTGATTTATGTTGAATTTCTAAGTTTTGCATAACAATGTACTACTATTCACTTTACAAATTGATGGCTAGTATAACTTTATTGGAAGATTTACCTTTATAAATATAAAATTACCTTATTTATCCATTTATTATTTTTGCCTTGAAATATATTTTGTCTCAAATAACGTAAAAACCTACATTTTTGTTTGTATTTGTCTGATATATTTTTACCCGTTTTTTATTTTTAATTTTGGCAATTTTTTTCTATGCTTCTTTTAAATAAATAGCATCTGTTCAGCTTTTACTTTGTGATCTAATTTGGTATTTTTTGTTATTTAATGTGAATAAACCAAATCACAATTTATTATCATAAATTTTAAGTATATTTGGCCTTTCTCTTTTTCTGATAACTTGTCTTGTTTTTTCTACTTTTATTTTTAGTGTTTTTCATGACTTTTCCTGGACTGTATTAACTATCATTTTTCACTTTGTTTTTTTCTCGCACTATTTTTTCTAGTTTTTGGAATACATTTATAGCCTCATTTTATTCCATAATTTTAAAGAAATTGTCACCATCATAAGTGAAACAGTATCTGTTAGCAATTTCCTTATAAGATAAAAATGTTAATTTTTCCTTCACTTTCCAACTATTCCCTAGTGTTTTGAAAGGTAATCTGGTATTTTATACAAATTTATATAAATGTTCTTAATAAGTCTATTGTTTCATAACCATCTTGACAACAGTGATTTATATATTGCTCTATGATTTAACTCTACGTCCTGAGAGTTCTTTTATATACAATTTCTCCATTTTTTCCTCATCATCTTCTGTAGAGCTAAAGTATATCTTAAAATCATCTTTTTATGAAGGATACATTGCTGATATATTTTCTTACCTCTTGATGTGTGAGACTGTTTCTCCAATGCCTTCATAGGGGAATAACAGCTTCATGTGATAAACAACTATTTCTCTTGGGAATGAATCATTTTTTCATACTACATACTTAAAAGAGTTATATCTTCATCTTTTCCCCTCTCTAGCCTAACAGAATACGTCTGAGTTTCAGTTTGTTTTCACTGATGGGGGCTTCCCTGATAGCTCAGTTGGTAAAGAATCCTCCTGCAATGCAGGAGACTCCTGTTCGATTCCTGGGTTGGGAAGATCTGCTGGAAAAGGGAAGCGCTACTCAATCCAGTATCCCTGAGCTTCCCTTGTGGCTCAGCTGGTAGAGTCTGTCTGCAATCTGAGAGACCTGGGTTCGGTCCCTAGGTTGGGAAGATCCCCTGGAGAAGGGAAAGGCTACCCAGTCCAGTATTCTGGCCTGGAGAATTCCAGGGACTGTATAGTCCATGGGGTCACAAAGAGTCAGACACAAGTGATCGACTTTCACTTCACTTTGCTGGTCCCTTTTGATGTACAGAGTCTTCTTGATAAAAAGATTTCATTCTTTCTGGAGATTAGAAGTTGTTGAAACTACCATGTTTGCTTTAGTTTTCCTTCTGAATTGCTAGTTTTAATTATAGTATCTTCTTGACTTTTGCCTCATACATTTTTTATCTTTTTAATAATCATTTCTATCTCATTTCTCTTCCCTCTTTAATCTCCAGAAAGAGATTGTCTTTTCCAGATTGTCTTGAGTTTGTCTTCTATTTTATTTAGTGTATGTAACTTGCAGCATTTTCAAATCCACTGTTTATTGTTTGTATTGTACTTATGAATTTAGCCATTTTTGGAACTATCCTTTGGGCTTCCCAGGTGGCTAGTGGGTAAAGAACCTACCTACAGTGCAGGAGGAGCAGGAGACATGGGTTTGATCCCTGGGCTGGGAAGATCCTCCAAAGGAGGGCAGGCAGCCCACTCCAGTATTCTTGCCTGGAGAATCACATGGACAGAGGAGCTTGGCAGGCTACAATTTATAGGGTCGCAAAGAGTTGGACGTGATGGAAGTGACGTCAGTCACTTCAGTATCCTCAGTATCAGACTGCAAGTATCCTTGCAGTCTCCAGTTGGACTCTCTTGCTGTCAGCTTTTCTTTCATATTTAAGATGTCCTCTTAATTAGAGTATATTTCAACATTAGCATGTCTTGTTTTGCAGTAATTTGGTTTCATAAGGAGGCATCTGAGTTGATTATTACAAACATACACCTTGTTTTGAACAATCATATGTCTGGTCATTTTTCTCTGTTCCTTCATCCTTACAGAAAAAATTCTATGCTGTAAATAATGGATTTGTGATGATTCTGTCAAGTATAGTTGATTTCCTGTAATTGTCTAGAGATCTTTTAGGCAGAAAAGAAAGCTTTAAATTCCCAGTTAGCATAACTTTGCCATTTGAAAGGTCCAGGGCCCAAGGAAAATAAGAGCTAATCACCGTAGGGACTGGTAGGTTTGGCAGCCAGGATCAAATCTTAGGAAGTAAGGCATTTCCTGAATTCAGTTGTCTTCATGGAGAGCAGTATTCCTGTTTTCTACTTGACATGGCTGTCTGCTCATATTGTAAGCTGCACACGGACTTTGCCATCTAGTGAACATCCTAGAAATATTGGTGAAATCTGTAGTGTTCTGATTGCTGCAAAACATAGTCTTCTTCCAACATTTGTCACAGGCTCTAACAGGGATTATGCTAGTCTATGTGCACATCTTTCATTTATTTCTGAGTAAAAACTGATCTTCCTTATGCCCGCAGTTCTGCATATGTTTGGTTTTCTTTCAGTCTGCTGCTGATGATCTATATCTAGAAAGACACTCACAGCATGTGCAGATCTGTCTTCCCAGTTTCCAGCAATGATACACATTCTCCCTCCCCAACTCATTTCAGAATGTGCAGTGCTCTTTTCACTTGCATCTGGCAGTTGAGAGGGTGGTGCATTGAAAGGAGAGGAATTAGATGTCTGTGACTGAGAGACTGTTTCATCCAAAAGTAAATGCCTTCAAATCCTAAGATTATCCATGAACAAAGGAAAGAGATTTAACAGAAGTATTGACTGACTCAAATAAATAGGTAATTTTGTTTACTTAATAGATAATAAAGTCCCACTTCTATTTTCAGCTCAAATAACTTTTGTTTCTTTTCTTTTTCTTTTTTTAAACCTCACAGTTTTTTTAGAGATAACAAATCATTACTAGTGAAAACAGGATTGGACTGGGAGTTAGAAAAACAGAACTCTGATCACAGATCTGATACTATCTATACTCTTAAATTCGATTAATATAAGCTTCAATTTTATTACCATTAAAATGAAAAAAAAATGGACTACATCTCTACAAAGCTGAATAACTTTTCTAGTTCACATTATTAGAACCATTGATGATGATATATTTAAAAAATTAGAGCTAGAAGTTGACAACACTATTTCCTTCTTTAGAAAACAAGAAGTTCCTCTCACTCCAGGTCTGAAATAGTAGGAAGACATAATTTATGCAGTAGGTAGGCTGTAAATGACTTATCCTCGACTTTGTCCTACTAACTTTTTCTGTCCTATTGATTTTGTATCATTTCCAAGAATAAAATATCCTGAATAACTCAAGTAGGGGTACATTTATGAGGTGAGAGTGATTTGGAGCATGCTCATACGGATCTTTTTTTTTTTTTTTTTGCTGCAAATTATCCTTAATAGAGAATATTTCTGTGTTCCAGAACCTCCTTGCATACCTTCCTCACATGCTTGATCATTTATCACTTTATCATTCTACATCACTACATATGATGTTGAATGTTTTAATTGTTTGAAGAAGACAAAGGGGGCGATCTTTCTGTCTCACTCAAGTGTTGATTTGTAGTAAATAGTAATTTACTATTACTATTTCTTTGAGTATTGTTTAATCTGTACAATGAAAAGTACTATAGTTATCTCTCAAAAGGAATGGCCTCTATTTTTTAACTGATAATTAATGAAAAATATTGCAAGTGAAAAAAATTGTAATATCTTATTTCTTTTGCAAACAACTGAAAATCTGCTTATCAGTGATAATTAATTAATTATATGACCTATTATTCTTTCCTATGTCCATAGTCATTCAAACACTCTGTCTATCAGATCTAATCCCTTGAATCTATTTGTCACTTCCCCTGTGTAATTGTCAGGGATTTGATTAGGATCTTACCTGAATGGCCTAGTGGTTTTCCTACTTTCTTCAATTTAAGTCTGAATTTTGCAATAAGGAGTTCATGAAGAACCTAGACAGCATATTAAAAAGCAGAGACATTACTTTGCTGACAAAGGTCCATCTAGTCAAAGATACGGTTTTCAGATCTGAAAGAGACACGTGCACCCCAATGTTCATCGCAGCACTGTTTATAATAGCCAGGACATGGAAGCAAACTAGATGCCCATCAGCAGACGAATGGATAAGGAAGCTGTGGTACATATACACCATGGAATATTACTCAGCCATTAAAAAGAATTCATTTTAATCAGTTCTAATGAGATGGATGAAACTGGAGCCCATTATACAGAGTGAAGTAAGCCAGAAAGATAAAGAACATTACAGCATACTAACACATATATATGGAATTTAGAAAGATGGTAATGATAACCCTATATGCAAAGCAGAAAAAGAGACACAGATGTACAGAACAGACTTTTGGACTCTGTGGGAGAAGGCGAGGGTGGGATGTTTCGAAAGAACAGCATGTATATTATCTATGGTGAAACAGATCACCAGCCCAGGTTGGATGCATGAGACAAGTGCTCAGGGCTGGTGCACTGGGAAGACCCAGAGGAATCGGGTGGAGAGGGAGGTGGGAGGGGGGATCGGGATGGGGAATACATGTAACTCCATGGCTGATTCATGTCAATGTATGACAAAACCCACTGAAATGTTGTGAAGTAATTAGCCTCCAACTAATAAAAATAAATGAAAAAAAAAAAAAACAAAAAATACAAAACAAAGATATGGTTTTTCCAGTAGTCATGTATAGATGTGAGAGTGGGACTATAAAGAAAGCTGAGCACTGAAGAATTGATGCTTTTGAACTGTGGTGTTGGAGAAGACTCTTGAGAGTCTCTTGGACTGCAAGGAGATCCAACCAATCAATCCTAAAGGAAATCAGTCCTGAATATTCATTGGAAGGACTGATGTTGAAGTTGAAACTCCAATACTTTGGCCACGTGATGCAAAGAGCCATCTCATTAGAAAAGACCCTGATGCTGGGAAAGACTGAAGGCAGGAGAAGAAGGGGACAACAGAGGATGAGTTGGTTGGATGGCATCACCAACTCAATGGAAATGGATTTGAGCAAGCTCCAGGAAATGGTGAAGACAGGGAAGCCTGGTGTGCTGCAGTCCATGGGGTCACAAAGAGTCAGACACAACTGAGCAACTGAACAACAAAATTATTCTTTCCTGAATTTTCCAATCCAAATCTTTTCTTCTTTTTTTTAAAGATCAGTATCTGCATAGGACTTTACTCAAAAGATTAAGGTGATCAGATGAATTTGATCTTCCCCATTGTTAACCTTAATTTAATTGCATTCCTATCCATTTACTCTGATTTTGTCCCATACTTAATGTTATTTTTCTTGATTTCAAAGCTTAATGACTCTTCTTTGCTCTTGACCCTGTTCTACCTCATATTCCAAGAGAAATTCCCCGTAAGCAAGTACTCTCTCAATGTCTTTAATTTCCTATTCTTCATTAACTCCTTTTGTTCTGCCTTTGAGCAAGTATAGCTCTTTCTTACACTGAAAAATGGGCTCTTTGGTTCGGTTTTTCTTCCCTTGAAAGTGAGTTTCTTAAACAAGTTTTGTGTACCAAATTTCTTTATTTCTTTATAACCTGTGCATGCATGCTCGGTATCTCAGTTGTGTCCAATTCTTTGCAACGCCATGGATTGTAGCTGTCCAGGCTCCTTTGTCTGGAATTTTCCAAGCAAGAATGCCGGAGTGGGGAGCCTTTCCTCCTCCAGGGAATCTTCCCGAGGCAGTTATCAAACTTGCACCTCCTGCATTGGCATGCAGATTCTTTACCACTGAGCCACCTGGTAAATGCATCTTTATAACCTAATTGTTGCTTATCCACTCTCACTACTGTACTAAAACTGTAATCTTAAATATGTATTAATATTTTACAATATTTAAGATATTTTATAATAGACACCTTTTTCCTTAATATTTAATTTTCCTTCTTAATGGCTTTAGCAAATTACACTGACTTTTGGCATTTTTTTTAATTTTATTTTTAATTGGAGAATAATTACAATATTGTGATGGTTTCTGCCGTACATCACTGTGAATCAGCCAAAGGTATACATACATCCCACTCCTCCTAAACTGCCCTGCCACCTCCCTACCCATCCCAACCCTCTAGTTGTCAAAGAGCACCAAGTTTGTGTTCCCTGCATCATACACCAAATTCCTACCAGCTAGCTATTTTACGTATGGTAATGTATATGTTTTAATACTACTCTCTCAAGTCATCCCACTCTCTTCCTCCCGCACTGTGCCCATAAGTCTGTTTTTTATTTTGTGTCTCCTTTGCTACCCTGCAAATAGGATCATCAGTACTATTTTTTCTAGATTCCATATATATGGGTTAATGTACAATGTTTGTCTTTTTCTTTCTGACTTACTTTACTCTGTGTAATAGTCTCTAGGTTCATCTACCTCATTAGAACTGATTCAAATGCATTCCTTTTATAGCTGAATAACGTTCCATTGTGTATATTTACCACAGTTTCTTCATCCATTCATCTGTCGATGGGCATCTAGGTTGCTTCCATGTCCTAACTATTGTAAATAGTGCTGCTATGAACATTGGGGTACATGTATGTATTTTTCTATTATGGATTCCTGAGGGTATATGCCCAGTAGTAGGGTTACTGGGTTATATGATAACTTTATTCCTAGCTTGTTAAGGAATCTCCATACTGTTATCCATAGTGGCTGTGTCAGTTTCCTTTCCCACCAACAGTGCAAGAAATGGTTCCCTTTTCTCTACACCCTCTCCAGCATTTATTGTCTGTAGACTGTGGCATTCTGACCAGTGTGAAATGCTACCTCATTGTTGTTTTGATTTGCATCTCTCTAATAATGAGTGATGTTAAACATCTTTCCATGTGTTTATTACCCATCTTTATGTCATCTTTGGAGAAATGTCTGTTTAGTTCTTCTGCCCACTTTTTGATTGGGTTATTTGTTTTTCAGGTATTGAGCTGCATGAGCTGCTTGTATATTTTGGAGATTAATCCTTTGTCAGTTGTTTCATTGTTATTATTTTCTGCCATTCTGAAGGCTATCTTTTTACTTTGCTTAGTTTCCCTTGTTGTGAAAAAGTTTTTAAACTTAATTAGGTCCCATTAGGTTTATTTCCATTAATCTAGAAGGTGGATCATAGAGGATCTTGCTGTGATTGGTGTCAAAGAGTGTTCTACCTGTGTTTTCCTCTAAAATTTTTATAGTTTCTGATCTTACAAGTACATCTTTAATCCACTTTGAGTTTATTTTTGTGTACGGAGTTAGGAATTGTTCTAATTTCATTCGTAGCTGCCCAATTTTACCAGCACCACCTGTTGAAGAGACTCTCTTTTCTCCATTGTGTATTTTTGCCCCCTTTGTCAAAGATAAGGTGCCTATAGGTGCATGCATTTATCTCCAGGCTTTCTATCTTGTTCTATTTGTCTATATTTCTGTTTTTGTGCCAATCTACACTGTCTTGATGGCTGTAGCTTTGTATTATAGTCTGAAGTCAGGAGGGTTCATTCCTCCAGCTCCATTCTTTTTTCTCAAGATGGCTTTGGCTATCCAAGGTCTTTTGTGTTTCCATACAAATATGAAATTATTTATTCTAGTTCTGTGAAAAATACCATTGGTAGTTTGATAGGGATTTCATTGAAGCTATAGATTGTTTTGGGTAATATAGTCATTTTCATAATATTGATTTTTCCAATCCAAGAACATAGAATATCTCTCCATCTGTTTGTATTGTATTTAATGTTTTTCATCAATATCTTATAGTTTTCTGCATACAGGTCTTTTGTCTATTTAGGTAAATTTATTCCTAAGTATTTTATTCTTTTTGTTGCAATGGTGAATGGGGTTGTTTCCTTAGTTTCTCTTTCTGATTTTTCTTGTTAGTGTATAGGAATGCAAGGGATTTCTGTGTATTAATTTTGTATCATGCAACTTTACTGTATTCGTTGATAAGTACTAGTAATTTTCTGGTGGCATCTTTTGAGTTTTCCATGTAAAGAATCGAGTCGACTACAAACACTGAGAGTTTCACCTCTTCTTTTCCCATCTTGATTTCTTTAATTTCTCTTTCATCTCTGATTGCTGTGGCTAAGACTTCTGAAACTGGTGAATAATAGTGGTAAGACTGGGCACCCTTGTCTTGTTCCTGATTTTAGAAGAAATGCTTTTAGTTTTTCACCATTGAGAATAATATTTGCTGTGGCTTTGTCATATATGGCCTCTATTATGTTGAGGCATGTATGATCTTTTTAAAGTGCTGTTGGATTCTGTTTGCTAGAATTTTGTTGAGGATTCTTGTATCTATATTCATCAGTGAAACTGGCCTGTAATTTTCTTTTCTGTGGCATCTTTGTCTGGTTTTGGTATTAGAGTGGTGGTTTCATAGAATGAGTTTGGGAGTTTTCCTTCTGCTGCAGTTTTCTGAAAAAACTTGAGTAGGATAGGTGTAAGCTCTCTGAAATTTTGGTAGAATTCACCTATGATGCCTTCAGGCCCTGGCTTTTGTTTGCAAGAAGAATTTTTGATTAAAATTCTCAACTTCTGTGCTTGTAATTGATCTGTTCATGTTTTCTATTTCTTCCTGGTTCAGTTTTGGAAGGCTTTACTTTTCTAAGAGTTTGTCCTTTTCTTCCAAGTTGTTCTTTTTATTGGTATATAATTGCCCATAGTAGCCTCTTATGATCCTTTGTATTTCTGTGTTCTCTATTATAACTTCTTCCTTTTCATTTCTAATTTTATTGATTTGAGTCTTCTCCCTTTTTTCTTGATTCTGGCTAACAGTTTAGAATATTGTTTATCTTCTCAACAAACCAACTTTTAGTTTTATTATCTTCCTATAGTTTCTGTCATTTCTTTTTCATCTATTTCTGCCATGATCTTAATGATTTCTTTCCTTCTATAACTTATTAATTTTCTGTCTGAATGATCTGTCCATTGGTGTGAGTGGTGTATTAAAGTCCCCCACTATTACTGTGTTACTGTCAAATTCCCCTTTAATCAGTTCAGTTCAGTTCAGTTCAGTCACTCAGTTGTGTCCAATACTTTGTGACCCCATGAACTGCAGCACTCCAGGCCTTCCTGTCCATCACCAACTCCCGGAGTCTACCCAGACTCATGTCCATTGAGTTGGATATGCCGTCCAACCATCTAATCCTCTGTCATCTCCTTCTCCTCCTGCCCTCAATCTTTCCTGGCATCAGGGTCTTTTCAAATAGGTCAGCTCTTCGCATCAGGTGGCCAAAGTATTGGAGTTTCAGCTTCAACATCAGTCCTTCCAATGAACACCCAGGACTGATCTGCTTTAGGATGGACTGGTTGGATCTCCTTGCAGTCCAAGGGACTCTCAAGAGTCTTCTCCAACACCACAGTTCAAAAGCATCGATTCTTCGATGCTCAGTTTTCTTTATAGTCCAACTCTCACATCCATACATGACCACTGGAAAAACCATAGCCTTGACCAGATGGACCTTTGTTGGCAAAGTAATGTCTCTGCTTTTTAATATGCTGTCTAGGTTGGTCATAACTTTTCTTCCAATGAGTAAGTGTCTTTTAATTTCAAGACTGCAATCACCATCTGCAGTGATTTTGGAGCAAAGAAAAATAAAGTCAGCCACTGTTTCCACTGTTTCTCCATCTATTTGCCCTGAAGGGATGGGACTGGATGCCATGATATTAGTTTTCTGAATGTTGAGCTTTAAGCCAATGTTTTCACTCTCCTCTTTCACTTTCATCAAGAAGCTCTTTAGTTCTTCTTCACTTTCTGCCATAAGTGTGGTGTCATCTGCATATCTGAGGTTATTGATATTTCTCCCAGCAATCTTGATTCCAGCTTGTGCTTCTTCCAGTCCAGCGTTTCTCAGATGTACTCTGCATATAATTTAAATAAACAGGGTGACAATATACAGCCTTGACGTACTCCTTTTCCTATTTGGAACCAGTCTGTTGTTCCATTTCCAGTTTTAAATGTTACTTCCTGACCTGCATACAGATTTCACAAGAGGCAGGTCACGTGGTCTGGTATTCCCATCTCTTTCAGAATTTTCCACAGTTTATTGTGATCTACACAGTCAAAGGCTTTGGCATAGTCAATAAAGCAGAAATAGATGTTTTTCTGGAACTCTCTTGCTTTTTCGATGATTCAGCAGATGTTGAAAATTTGATCTCTGGTTCCTCTGCCTTTTCTAAAACTAGTTTGAACATCTGGAAGATCACAGTTCACATATTGCAGAAATCTGGCTTGGAGAATTTTGAGCATTACTTTACTAGCATGTGAAATGAGTGCAATTGTGCAGTAGTTTGAGCATTCTTTGGCATTGCCTTTCTTTGGGATTGGAATGAAAACTGACCTTTCCCAGTCCTGTGGCCACTGTTGAGTTTTCCAAATTTACTGACATAATGAGTGCAGCACTTTCACAGCATCATCTTTCAGGATTTGAAATAGCTCAGCTGAAATTCTATTATCTCCACTAGCTTTGTTTGTAGTGATGCTTCCTGTGGCCCACTGGACTTCACATTCCAGGATGTCTGGCTTTAGGTGAGTGTGAGTGATCACACCATCGTGATTATCTGGGTCGTGAAGATCTTGTTTGTACAGTTCTTCTGTGTGTTCTTGCCACCTCTTCTTAATATCTTCTGCTTCTGTTAGGTCCATACCGTTTCTGTCCTTTATTGAGTCCATCTTTGCATGAAATGTTCCCTTGGTATCTCTAATTTTCTTGAAGAGATCTCTAGTCTTTCCCATTCTATTGTTTTCCTCTATTTCTTTGCATTGATTGCTGAGGAAGGCTTTCTTATCTCTCCTTGCTTTTCTTTGGAACTCTGCATTCAAATGGGTATATCTTTCCTTTTCTCCTCTGCCTTTGGCTTCTCTTCTTTTCCCAGCTATTTGTAAGGCCTCCTCAGACAGCCATTTTGCTTTTTTGCATTTCTTTTTCTTGGGATGGTCTTGATCCCTGTCTCCTGTACAATGTCATGAATCTCTGTGTATGGTTCATCAGGCACTCTGTCTATCAGATCTAGTCCCTTAAATCTATTTCTCACTTCCTGTGTATAATCATAAGAGTTTTGATTTAGGTCATACCTGAATGGTCTAGTGGTTTTCCCCACTTTTTTCAATTTCAGTCTGAGTTTGGCAAAAAGGAGTTCATGATCTGAGCCACAGTCAGCTCCTGGTCTTGTTTTTGCTGACTGTGTAGAGCTTCTCCATCTTTGGCTGCAAAGAATATGATCAATCTGATTTTGTTGTTGGCCATCTGGTGATGTCCATGGGTAGAGTCTTCTCTTGCGTTGTTGGAAGAGGGTGTTTGCTATGACCAGTGTGTTCTCCTGGCAGAACTTTTTTTGCCTTTGCCCTGCTTCATTCTGTTCTCCCAGGCCAAATTTACCTGTTACTCCAGGTGTTTCTTGACTTCCTACTTTTGCATCCCAGCCCCCTATAATGAAAAGGACATCTTTTTTGGGTGTTAGTTCTAAAAGATCTTGTAGGTCTTTGTAGAATCATTCAACTTCAGCTTCTTCAGCATTACTGGTCGGGGCATAAACTTGGATTACCATGATATTGAATGGTTTGCCTTGGAAACGAACAGAGATCCTTCTGTCGTTTTTGAGATTGCATCCAAGTATTGCATTTCAGACTCTTTTGTTGACTATGATGGTTACTCGATTTCTTCTAAAGGTTTCCTGCCCACAGTAGTAGGTATAATGGCCATCTGAATTAAATTCACCCATTCCAGTCCATTTTAGTTTGCTGATTCCTAGAATGTCAGCGTTCACTCTTTCCATCTCCTGTTTGACTACTTCTAAGTTGCCTTGATTCATGGACCTAACATTCCAGGTTCCTATGTGATATTGCTCTTTACAGCATTGGAACTTGCTTGTATCACCAGTCCCACCCACAACTGGGTGTTGTTTTTGCTTTGACTCCATCCCTTCATTCTTTCTGCAGTTATTTCTCCACTGATCTCCAGTAGCATATTGGGCACCTACCACCTTGGGAGTTCATCTTTCAGTGTCCTATCTTTTTGCCTTTTCATACTGTTCATGGGGTTCTCAAGGCAGGAATACTGAAGTGGTTTGCCATTCCCTTCTCCAGTGGACCACATTTTGTCAGAACTCTCCAGCATGACCCATCTGTCTTGGGTGGCCCTACACGGCATGGCTGTTTCATTGAGTTAGACAAGACTGTGGTTCTTGTGATCAGATTGGCTAGTTATCTGTGCCTGTGGTGTCAGTCTGTCTGCTTTCTGATGCCCTCTCTCACTGCCTACCATCTTACTGGGGTTTCTCTTACCTTGGATGTGGGGTGTCTCTTCACGGCTGCTCCAGCGAAGCTGGCACTGGAGTAATAGCTGCACTCATGTGCTGTAGTGACCAAGATTAGATACCCCACTTCCAACGTCAGGAGCTGCGGCCGAGAGGATATACCCCATGTCCAATGTCAGGAGCAGCAGGGGTGAAGACATCCCCTTTAACAGTTGTTAGCTATTATTTTATGTATGGAGACACTACTATGTTGGGTGCATATATATTTTAAATTGTTATATTTTCTTTTTGGTTGATCCCATGATCATTATGTAGTGTCCTTCTTTCTCTCTTGTAACTCTCTTTATTTTAAAGTCTATATTATCTGGTACGAATACTGCTACTCCTGCTTTCTTTTGATTTCCCTTTGCATGGAATATCTTTTTCCAGACCCTCACTTTCAGTCTGTGTGTGTCCCTGAGGTCTGAGGTGGGTCTCTTGTAGACAGCATATTATAGGGGACTTATTTTTGTATCCACTCAGCCACTCTGTGTCTCTCGTTTGAGCGTTTAGCTCATTTACAGCTAAGGTAATTATTGATGAGTATGATCCTGTCCCCATTTATTTTATTGTTTGGGCTAAGTTTTACAGGCTTTTTAGTTTTGTGTGTCCTGTCTGGAGAAGTTCCTTCAGCATTTGTTGAAGAGCTGATTTGGTGGTGCTGAATTCTCTTAACTTTTGCTTGTCTGAAAAGCTTTTGATTTCTCCTTTGAATCTGAATGAGAGATCCTTGCTGGATAGAGTAATCTTGGTTGTGGACTTTTCTCTTTTATCACTTTAAGTATATCCTGCCATTCCCTTCTGTCCTGCAGAGTTTCTGTTGAAAGATCAGATGTTAGCCTTATGGGGATCCCCTTGTATATTATTTGTTGCCTTTTCCCTGCTGCTTTTAATATTTGTTCTTTGTGTTTAATTTTTATTAGTTTGAATAATATGTGCCTTGATGTGTTTCTCCTTGGATTTATCCTGTATGAAACTCTCTTGATCTCATGGACTTCGGTAGCTATTTGCTTTCCCATTTTAGGGACTGTAATCTCCTCAAATATTTTATCATACCCTTTCCTTTTGTCTTCTTCTTCTGGGGCAAATGAGTAAAATGTTGGGGCACTTAATGTTGTCCCAAAGGTCTCTGAGGCTGTCCTCATTTCTTTTTCTTCTTTTTTCTTTATTCAACTCTATTTCAATTATTTCCATCACTCTATCTTTTAGCTCGCTTATCCATCTTCTGCATCAGTTACTTTACTGTCTGTGCCCTCCAGTGTATTTTTAATCTCAGTTATTTCATTGTTTATTGTTGATTGTTTATTCTTTAATTCTTCTAGGTCCTTGTTAAACATTTCTTTCATCTCCTCATTCTGTGCCTCTGGTCTATTTATCCATGCCTCTATTTTGTTTTCAAGATTTTGGATCATCTTTACTATCATTACTCTGAGTTCTCTTTCAGTTAGACAACTATTTCCTTCTCATTTGTTTGGTCTTGTGGGTTTTTACCATGTTCCTTCATCTGTTGCATATTTCTGTCTTTTCATTTTGCTTAATTTACTGACTTTGGGGTCTCCTTTCTGTAGGCAGAAGGTCATAGCTCCTCTTAATTGTGGAGTCTGCCTACCGTGGGTGGGGTTAGACCAGTGCCTTGTGAAGATTTCCTGGCTGACGGGGGGAGGGTGCTTGTGCCTGTGTTCTGGTGGATGGAGCTGAATCTAGTCTCTCTGGAGGGCAGTGCTGTGTCTAGTAGTGTGTTTTGGGGTATCTATGGGTTCAGTATGGCTTTGAGGTGCCTGCCTATTAATGTGCAGGGTTTTGCTCCTGTTTTGTGAAGGATTGGCGTGGGGTGTCCTGCACTGGTAGTGCAGGTAAAGATCCGCCTGCCAGTGCAGGAGACCTAAGAGTTGTGGGTTTGATCCCTGGGTGGGGAAGATCCCTTGGAGGAGGAAATGGCGAACACTCCAGTATTCATGCCTGGAGAATCCCATTTACAGAGTAGTCTGACAGACTATAGTCCACGGGGTCACAAAGAGTCGGACACAACTGAAGCAACTTAGCGAGCAAGCACGCATGCACTTCCTGCACTGTAGCTTGCTGGCTCCTGGGTAGAGCTTGGTCTCAGTATTAAGATGGAGGCCTTTGGACATGTTCACATCTATTAATGTTCAGTAGGGTCGGGAGTTCTCTCATTAGAGAGAACACCAAAGTCCTGCAGTTGAGTCTCCTGCCTCTGGGCTTCAGGCCTGACTTCTTACAATAGCACCAAGACTTCCCATAGACAGAGGAGCCTGGCAGGCCACAGTCCCTGGGGTTGCAAAGAGTTGGACACGACTGAGCAACTGAAAAGCAGGTTATAAAAATAGAAATTAAAGGAATAATAAAGAACCATATTAGGACAACATGAGAATAAAAGGGGAAAAAAATAGGGGACGAGAAATATATAGAGAATGGTAGTGAGAAGAAAGACCTAGTGATCTTCTTACTCCTGTCAATTTGTGTCCTCAGAAAGTCCTGCAATATATCTAGGAAGGTCTTTGGGCCTGTTGTGGACACAGTGGAGTCAGTTCAGACTGAGATCTTCCTTGGTTCCAGTTTGTACTTGCTCATGCAGTCTGCTGTTTTCCATAAAGTGCACAGTCTCAGGTTAGTCGCAGGAATTTAAACTATGCTCCTGTAACCCTTCCCTTTGCTCATGCTTTTGCTCTGGTTTTGGTCCTACCTCTGCTGTAGGTCTCTCTCCAGTGTCTGATCTCTGCCCTGACATGAGTGGGGGAAAGTGGCTGCTTATTCAGTCTCACTTGCTCAGTTGTGCGTGGAGAGGGAGGGATACTGCAAATGCCAGCGGGGTGTGTGGGGAGTGCTGACCATGGCTGGGCCACATAGGGGGTTGCCACAGCCTGAAGCAGGTCGTGTGCGTCCCCAGAGGAGTTGAACCCGGGCTGTGACCCCTTTAGCAGAGCTGAGCTTCTCAGGATCCCAGGAAGATGTGGGTAGCCATTTGTGGCCACTCACAGCTTGGTGGAATTTGTAATCTCTGGTATGGCAGACTGCCTCTGAATTGCCCCGCTTTGATATATGCTAGGGCATGGTCCTTTGTCCCGTGAATGCCTGGAGTTAGAGCAAGTAGTTAGAGCCTTCCAGCAGGAATACTCTTGTTTCTCTGGTGGTCCCAGGGTTTTTCCTGTTCTGCCTCTGCTGTGTTAGTTTAACCCCCTCAGAGTATCTTCACAGCAGTTAGCCCCAGTCCTTTCCCTGAGGACTGGGCCCCGAAGCCTGAGTCTCCACACCCAGCCCTCACTTGCTGCAGGCAGACACAAGCCTGCGAGCCACTTCTTAGCTGGAAATTGCTGTTTGACCTGATCTCTGTAGTGAATTTTCTCTGTTTTGCCTTGTTGTGCTTCCTTCTGAGGATCCAAAGTTCCCCCCTTACCTCACCTGTGACAGGGTTTCCTATTGTGTGGAAACATCTCCTCCTTCAGGACTCCCTCCCTGGGACGGGAGTACCCATCGTGAAATCCTTTGTCTCCCTTCTTGTCTTTTTCTTTTGCTGGACCTCATTCTGAGGAAATTAATTTGCCTTTCTGGATGTCTGGGTCCTTTGGCAGTGTTCAGTGGGAATTATTCCACATGCAGATGACTTTTTGATATTTTTGTAGGGGAGAAGGTGGTCTCTCCGTCTTATTCCTTCACCATCTTGAAGCCACCTCTTGATCTTTGGCATTCTTTGAGACACTTTCCCCACTCTCACCTCTATTATCCTTCCCTGATTAGAATGCAATTTGCTCTAGGCAAGAACATCCACTCTTGTCCAATTGATCTTTTCATTTGCTCTTTCTCCAACCTGCCTTGTTCTCTCTTGTAGGTTAGAGCCAGACGCTGCTTAGGGCTGGGCCTTTGATTATGCTTTCCCTTCCAATAGGAATGTCCCCTTCCTCTGATATAACCTTTAAAGCTCAGCCTAAGAAGCTTTTGTTTATCTTCAGCAGTCAATGACTTTAACCTTTTTTAAATAGCAAGGGACATAAATTCTTGTGGTGGGAGGTAAAGTCAAAATATGCAAGTTGCACTCTTGCATCTGTTATGTATTTGCTGTGGCCAGTAGCATAAGCTGACTAAAAGCTTAGTTTCTTCATCTGTAAGATGAAGCTATTCATACCTCCCTGAGCTATCCCCTGGGGTTGTTGTAAGTTATAAATGTAACATATATAAAAACATTTTGTAAAATTAAAAAAAATTCTGTCACAAACAAATCAACTTGTCAGTTGTATTGTTTTTGTATGTTGCTGCCTCGTGCTGCTACTAGACTCAGTGCTGTCAATTAAATTTCCATGTGTTTATTTGGAATACTTAATTAGGCATTGAATTCTCGAGGGGACAAGGAATATTGATAGTGATATGATCAAAGACCAAAAAGAGCCAACTCCCAATTATCTTAGAACTAATTATCTTAGATACATAATTGGCTCACACTTCCCTTTAAAGTGTGAATCGATAGCAAGGCAGCTTATACTCTTATCTTGACCACATAGAGAGAGTAAATTGAAGATACCTGATGGGAACACTCTATCAGGTGAAAGAGGGTCAACAAGAGAGTGAACAAAGATGGCTAGCCTGTCTCAGCTTACTGAAATCTACATCATGTGGTCACAGACTTACTGGAAAACAGGAGGTAGGAGAAAGGCAATAGAGCTTGGGCTTACCATGTTTTCTTTAGTTAAAGTATAATTTGCATAAAATAAAGTATGAATTAGGTTGAGTCTTGATGAATGTATTTCCTGTGTAACTGCCATCTTGATCAAGATGTAGAACGTCTCTACTTCCCCAGTGTCCTTTCCTGCTAAATTCCTTCTGCCCCCAGAGACAACTCTGTTCTGACTTCTATCACATTATCTTAGTTTTGCCTGCTCAAAAACTTTACATAAGTGAAACCATAAAGTATGTAGTGTTTTTTTCCTTGGGTCCTTCCACTCAATACAGTGTTTTGTTTTGTTTTTAGATTCAACCATTTTGTTGTATGTATAAGTAGTTCATAACTATTTCACTGTCAAGTAATACTCCATTGTATAAATACATCTTTCTTTTTCACTTTCCTATTAGTGGACATTTGAGTTGTTTCTGAGTTTTAACTATTATGAAAAGGGTGCTATGAACATTCTTGTATAGGTCTTTTGCACTACGCTTGAGATTTTCAGCAGACTGGATAAAACACAAGATCCAATGATACGCTGTTGATAAGAGACACATTTTAAAGATAATAATGCAGGTGGATTGAAAGTAAAAGAATGACTAAAGGTGTAACATGTAAACACTTAGCAAAGAAAGATGAAATGTCAATATTAATATCAAATAAAGTAGACTTCAAGACAAGGAAATTAATACAGATAAAAATGGTCATTTCATTGGAATAAAAGGTCAGATTTGTAAATAAGACATAACAGTCTTAAATGTGCATGACAAAATCATGACAAAATGTGTATGACAAACATTCCAAAATAGAAGAAGAAAAAATTGACAGAATTAAAGTGAAAAATAGACAAATAGATGCACAATTATTTTTAGAGATTTTAACAATCTTCTTTCAGTAGTTGATAAAACCAGTAGAAAAGAAAATCTGTAAGGATATAGGAGATGAATAGTATTCTCAGTTATCAAACATGAGGCTCTAATTTACTTATAGAATATTTATATTCTGACCTTTTATTCCAATACACTTTTTTTTAAAAAATTTATTTGTTTTAATTGGAGGCTAATTACAATATTGTAGTGGTTTTTGCCATACATTGACATGAATCAGCCATGGGTGTACATGTGTTCCCCATCCTGAACCCCCTCCCACCTCCCTCCCCATCCCATCCCTCAGGGTCATCCCAGTGCACCAGCCTGAGCACCCTGCCTCATACATCAAACCTGGACTGGTGATCTGTTGCACATATGATAATATACATGTTTCAATACTATTCTCTCAAATCATCCCACCCTCGCCTCTCCCACAGAGTCCAAAAGACTGTTCTATACATCTGTGTCTCTTTTGCTGTCTCGTATATAGGGTTATTGTTACCATCTTTCTAAATTCCATATATACGCGTTAGTATACTGTATTGGTGTTTTTCTTTCTGACTTACTTCACTCTGTATAATAGGCTCCAGTTTCATCCACCTCATTAGAACTGATTCAAATGTATTCTTTTTAATGGCTGAGTAATATTCCAGTGTGTATATGTACCACAGCTTTCTTATCCATTCGTGTGCTGATGGACATCTAGGTTGCTTCCATGTCCTGGCTATTATAAACAGCCAATACACATTCTTTTTAGTGTATATAGAGCATTCACAGAAAATCATGCTGGGCCATAAAGTAAGTCTCAATCTATTTGGTTATTTGGCTACAATGAAATTAAATTAGAAACCAATAACAATAAATTATATAGAAAAAGTCCTTTTTTTTTTGAAAAATTAAGCAACACTTAAACCAATCTATGAATAAAAGAAATCATAAGAAAAATTAGGAAGTGTTCTATACTGAATGACAGACAACTACAACATGTTAAAAGTCTGAGTTTTCTCACACTGGTCAGAATGGCCATCACCAAAAAATCTACAGACAATAAATGCTGGAGTGGGTGTGAAGAAAAGGGAACCCTCTTACAGTGTTGGTAGGAATGTAAATTGATACAGACACTAGGAAAGACAACATGGAGAGCCCTTAAAAGCTAGGAATAAAGCTACCATATGTCCCAGCAATTGCATATACCTTGAGAAAAGCATAATTGAAAAAGACACATGTGCCCCAGTGTTCACTGCAGCACTATTTACAATTGCTCAGACATTGAAGCAGCCTAGATGTTCATCAACAGAAGGATAAAGAAGCTGTAGTATATATATGCAATGGAACACTACTCAGCCATAAAAAGGAATGCATTTGATTCAGTTCTAGTGAGGTAGATGAACCTAGAGCCTATTATACAGAGTGAAGTAAGGTAGAAAGAAAAAAAACAAATATTGTATTTTAGCACATAACGTATGGAATCTAGAAAGATGGTGCTGATGACCCTGTTTGCAGGGTAACTGGTGTGGAGACACAGACATAGAGAACAGACTTGTGAACATGGCAGGGAAGGAAGGAGAGGGTGGGATGAAGGGAGAGAGTAGCATGGAAGCGTACACGCTGCCATATATAGAATAGATAACCAGTGCAGTTTGCTCTATGACTCAGCAAACTCAAACCAGGGCACTGTGACAACTGGAGGAGTGAAGTGGGGTAGGAGGTTCAAGAGGGAGGGGACATATGTATATACCTATGGCTGATTCATGCTGATGTATGGCAGATACCAACACAATATTGTAAAGCAATTATCCTTCAATTAAAAATAAATTAAAACTACAGAAAAAGGCTGTGTGTTTATGGCTTTTAATTACAATGTTGTCTCAAGAGCTGATTAATCAAGTTAACATTACATTTTCTTCAGAAGAACTTGGGGAAGAGAATGGGCAGAAAAGCAGCGTCAACTGAAAAAATGATGCACAATGTGAAAGTTGCAAGTTAGATTTTATTGGGGGCGAAATGAGGACTGCAGCCCAGGAGAAAGTACCTCCAATAGTTTTGAGAAACTGCTTCAAAGAGATAGCTGGGGAAGGTCAATATATGTAGTTTTGGTGAAGAGGGAGTTCACACAATCAACACTTCTTTTACAAAAGGTTTTCTGCGAGTCAGAGGAGCTGCTGTCAATGAGATATGAGGATTGGGATCATGATGTCAGTTCCTGAAAATATCTATCTAAAGACCTGTTCCACCAGTTTTCCCAGAGCACAAAGTGCCTCATTCTCCACCCTGAACACCCTTCAGGGCTTTTTAAAGGTCAACAGCTACAGCAGCACAGGATTCAATCTCCCAAGTGGCATGTGCAAAATACCTTTGGCAAGTGACAATTTGTAGTTACCAGCAGACTACAGGTTTGGAATTATAAGGGTCATGCCTACTATTAGCTATTTTTATTACACTACAGTTCTTACTGAGTCACTGTATCTTGGTTGACCTAAAAGGTAATATCCTTTCAATGTTACTAAACAGAATGCTAGGTAAATGTTTTGGCAATTTTACCTTGATAAATCCCATCCAGGGGTGTATATGGTGCTTTTCTTTCCATACAGTGAAACACTGACAGAAATAGTCTGGATAGTGTTAATATTAACAGAGGTTATAACTAAAGAGTAAGTTAGATGGTGATTAAAGAGTTGAATAGACAACCAAGGAAAGTTGTGAAATCTCTGTTCCGAGATCTGAGACAAAGCCATCTGTCTCTGATTTTAGTTCAATCCATAATGAATTCAAGTAGTCTGACTAAATGATCTCTTTGGAGGCCCCCTTCCAAACACAAAACCTATTATTTTAATTAGCATTGGTTATAGTTCCAATACAAGGGGAAAAGTTTTTCTCAGTGCCATAAAGAAAGTAGAGGTTTAATTCTGAATATAAATCATGTCTTCTAATTTACAAATTCTTTTATTTGGATGGATGAACATTTTCTTTATATTAATAGAACTCAAACCTTTCTCTGTCTCTCTCTCTGTCTCTCTGTATTTTTTTTTACAAGAAACCAAAAGAAAATTCAGTTTGCAATTTGTGATCAAGATTTGAACTTTTTAAAAAAGTGTGAGTCATTTCTTGCCCGTTGATAATTTCCAAGTGATGAGGCTGCTTTTACAGATCAGTCCTTGCTTTTAATGATTTCATTATATTTTGTTTGATTGGAAGTGAGAAAAGCAAATGGGAAATGTCATTCATGAATATGAGCCTGGAAATGAATATGTAGAAGGCAAATGGTCACTTTACTGGGGGAGGTGGTATGTTTTCTTCACTTTGCCTTTTTCCCTTCTCAGACCTGCTGTTTTTCCTGCTTTAGTTTTCAGGTGAAGCTGCTACAGTAGTATGGTGGGATGGAAATCATGTGACCTGTCATGTGTGGGCTTGTGCATCTATGTGCATGGATAAGGAACTCTTTAAAATCTAACCATCTTATGAGTTCTAACCATACTTTTATAAATCACATACAAGGAATTATATAGGGAAACTTTCAAATATAGAATGCAAGAGGTCATTTCTTTTCCTTTAAAAAACTCTTTCTCCATTCACTGCTACTGTCAAATTATGTTTTAATAATATTAAGAAAAAGAAGAAAATGGATAAACAATGTTATAATGCTTTAAAGTTCAAAAAATGGTTTACTTTAAATAATCAAAATTCATCCCAACAGCAACATTATGATTTTGATCAGGATGGAAGTTATCCTTGTTTTAAAGGTTGGGGTGGTGGGGGGAGAAAGAAGAAATAGAGAGAGAAGGGAGGGAGGGAAAAGGTAAGGAGGGAGCCCCTAAGACTTAAGGGCAGAGTGGCTAATTCTCTATTTGTTCTCTCTAAAATGTATTAGGAATGGTTAGAAGCCAGGGAATATGCTAGTGAAGATAGCTGCCAACATATTGAATAGACAAATGTAATACCAGCACACTTTTCACACATAAAAATGAAAAATTTTGTAGCAGTATCTGTTTCATAGTTTTAATTTTAATTGGTGCTATATCATTTAACTGGTCTATTTTAAAACTGCATCCTGGTCCCCCCAAAATACCCCTTTTCTAATCTTTTAAAATTGCAGCAAATATTCCTAGGCATCAGGATAGGCAACGTTTTGCTTTGACTGCTTTACTGATGTTGAGCTGTTTCTAGCTGCTAAATTTGGCCCCGTACTCCCCATAGCTATCCATAACGTGGTTCTTGGGTCCCACCCTGCAGATTGCCATCCAGGCTTAGATTTTTCTGAGCTGTCAGGAATGGCTATCCTGCTTACAGCATCCCTTTTTGTGCTCAGGCTAAGGGCATTGAGTGGCAGCGAGCTTTTCTTTCTATCTGTTGTGATTGCTGCTTCTCAGGGTCTGGCTTGGACTCTGATCTTGACATTTATGTCACAGGTGTCCCCGGTGAAACTGCTGGGCAACCAGATGGCAGGCCTAACTGAGGTTGGCAGCGTCTGCTGGTACACTCACTGTCCCCACTACCTGCTCCAGTTTCTTCTTCCTGTTGACATGGTGGTGTTTTGTATGGTCACTTCACTCTTTCAGTGTTACTTACCTTGCTATAGGCCTTTCCAAATGTGAGTACCTTTCTGTAACTCTGCAATGCATTGGCTGTGCTTGGAACCCCATCATCCTGGAAGGCTTCTGACATGGCTGTCTTCTGTGAATCCTTCAGGGCTTTGGCTTAAATGTTACTTCCTCAGCAAGACTTTCCTTGACCACTCTATTTGAAGTTACCACATAACCTTCTTCTCCCTCACTCTCTACACTGGTTTATTTTATTTCCTCTCTCTTTCTTTCCTACATTACCTTTTTTCATAGCATGTACCTCTGCCTTCTATATTCTATATTTAATTTTCGTATACATAATCTATTTTATTAGGATACATAAAATATAAGCTCCATGAAGGCAGATTGCCTGGAAGCATCTGGACAATACTGGCCTTTAGTGAGCAGTTAAAAGTTTTGTTTGTTAAATGATAGACTGGATTGTAAATTGGAAAAGATTGGACTTCAAGCTTTTATGTAGGCTTATCTATTCTGCTTCATACAGTATTGTTTGGAATAACTTGAAGGGTGTAGGAAAAAAGTGGGATAAGTAACACCCTCTGTATGTGCTGGGTAATTTACTTATTTCTTTAATTCTCACTATAATCTAAGTACTTTGCTCGAAGAACCATAGCTGGAAAGTAGCAGAGTAAAGATGCAAACTAGTTCTGGCTCCAAAGTCACTGCCTTTTCTTCAGAAGCCTGGTGCTCACCAGATAACAGTAAGTCAGTTAGAGAATCTCAAAATGAGTGACGTTGCATAAATCAAGTGTTAACTAGAAGCTGAGTGCCAAAGAAGTTTGGTGGAAAAAAAGAACTCTAAATTATCTTCCTAGAAAATAGGCAACCCCAAAAGAAAAAAAATCCAAAGCTGTTTACAGCCATAGCCCTCTTGGCTTAAGTGCCTGGACCAGCAATGTAACTGATTTTAAAAAAGAAGACACGTATCTGGACATATATTTTCACATTTTTGCTGAAAATATATTGTTTACAATGTGAACTCAAAGATAAATAGATTCATTCTTGATCCTAAAAAGAGGCAAAAAGAACTTCTTAGTATTGCCTTTCAGTGTTTTCTTATTGCAGTCCAAAAAGCAGTAATTGATTGTATTTTTAAAGCAAGTCAGCTTTTATTTTTAAGATCCTTTTTTTACTGTGTCCTCTTTCTGACCTCTTTTGGTCTAGTTATGCAAATGCAAATTAAGTCTCATTTTTAATTCAGTTCCACATATTTAGAGGGAAACCACATGATACAATGAGAAATGGAGAAGGAGGTGGTTAGCATTTCCAGACGAGCTCCCTGCCCTCATCACCAGGCAGCAGCAACCACTGATCAGGGAGGCAACATGTCTTCTCACTGACTTCTGGATGTTGAGTGATCTCTAATCCAGAATTTATGTAAAAGACCATAATAATTCATTTAATTCTGCCTTCATTTTTCTGACTTTAGTAAAAGATAATTAGGTGCTCTGCTTTTTTAGGCAATCATACAATCTGGAGGTTGAAAATATTTTTGGAATTATGCATTCCAATTATTTGCCCAGACAAGCATCCTTTCTATAATACCGGCTTGAGTATCTCCAGTAACTGAGAATTACTTCTTATTAAAGAGTAGCTGTTTAGATTTATGCAGGTGCTTCCCTGGTGGCTCAGAGGTTAAAGCGCTTGCCTGCAACGTGGGACACCTGGGTTCGATCCCTGGGTCAGGAAGATTCCCTGGAGAAGGAAATGGCAATCCACTCCAGTATTCTTGCCTGGAGAATCCCATGGACAGAGGAGCCTGGTGGGCTACAGTTCATGGGGTCGCAAAGAGTCGGACACGACTGAGCGACTTCACTTTCACTTTCAATAATTTGAACATTATTATTTATAGTGAATCAATTTTTTCCTATGACATATTCATCTTAGATCTGTCCTCTGGAATCACAAGAGCCTATTTTACATCCAGGACCCCTTCAACATCACATGCTAAGTCGCTTTAGTTGTGTCTGATTCTTTGCAACCCTATGGCTTGTAGCCCGCCAGGCTTCTCTGTCCATGGGATTCTCAAGGACAAGAACACTAGAGTGGGTTGTCATGCCTTTCTCCAGGGGATCTCCCCAACCCAGGGACTGAACCTGTGTCTCTTATATCTCCTGCATTGGCAGGTAGGTTTTTTTTAACACTAGTGCTACAGATTATTCAATACTGCCTTTTGAAAATATTCTGTTATTTAGTTCTTTTGTCTACTTTGTACAAGGTATTGCTTTATGAACTTTTAGAGTTACCAAGAGGAGGGCTTCATAGACTTCCTTCAAAGCAATCACATTAATACATCAAATAGTGTATAAAAAACAAGTATTATTTGGCTCAAAAGTGAGAGGACATATTCAGATGGAAGGATGTGGAAGTACTCATAGAAAATGTAGTACTTGGGGTTTAAAACTGCTATTGTTTTATCAGGTTGAATTGGTAATATAGTGAACTTCAGGTCATAAAAACAGCATAAACATTAGCTTGGAAGTGAAAATACCGAGAACATGATGCAATTTTAGGAAAACTTGAACAAATTCTTGTGTCTTTATGACAAGGTACTAATAAGGGTTGACAGGAGGAAAGACTAGAAAGGACATTTGGAATGTTCTTTAAATATCAGGCAGGAGAATTTGTGCTTTATAATATAAAGTGGTAATAAAGAATCAGTTGATGATAATTGGATGAAAGTGGCAGATGTCAGGCTATACTTTCATTAAAACTGACTAAGAAGTAGTTTTAGGGACAGATTAACGCAAGGAAAAATATATGTCGATGTATGCATTAAGAGGTTAATGCTGTGCTATTTTTTCTTCTTTAAATATTTATATAATGGAAATTCATAAAAGAAAGAAAAATTTCCAGAACAATGGCTTGTGATGAATTGATAAGATTGCGAAAGGTAGATACATGAATGTTGAACTTTCTGGGCTGCTAAAACAAGCTAGAGAAACAGAAAGAAACATATCTATATATGTGTGCGTGTGCGTGTGTGTGGTATGCTAGTGCACATGGGTTGGACGGAGAGGGGAGGCAGTGAAGATAGTAGTTGACTTTAGGTTAAGGGCATAGATAAGGTAAAGTAAGCTCAGTATATAGAGGTGCCATAGATGTAAGAAGTCACTTGTAAAGTCCTATATAACTGAAACAACAACAACAAAATCAGAAATCTAAAATTAGTTGGTGTCATGACACAAAAATTATCCTGGAAAGACAACAAAGACCAAGAAAACTCCTGAATAAATAGAGGGTTACAACTGTTAATTCATCGATGATTTACTGAACACTTTATCTCAGATGAGTACTATGCTAGACCCTGCAAACCAAAAATGATGGGATAAAATAAGGAAGATGGGACAATGGAGAGATAGGCATTACAGAAATAACTTTAACAAAAAGTTGAAATGACAAGCAACAGCACTAAGATGTCTCTGAAAAAAGGAAAAAAAATAGCATTTACTAAGCATCTACTATGTCCCAATCACAGTACTTAGTTTATTCTTTTTAAATTTGTTTCATAAAACTCAAAATGAGCCTTCATTTCCACTGATGAGAAATCTGAGGTTAAGAGAATTTAAATCTTATTCCAGTGAAAGTCAAGCTAGCCTCACACTAGCAAGATTATGAAGGGGAAACAGTAATTCCTGGGAGGCCACCAGCTTGTTTAATAGTAGTGGGTCTAGGGTGGGCTTCCCAAGTGATGCTAGTAGTAAGGAATCCACCTGATAATGCAGGAGATGCAGGACATGCGTGTTCAATCATTGGGTCAGGAAGTTCCCCTGGAGAAGAAAGTGGCAACCCACTCCAGTATTCTTGCCTGGAAATTTCCATGGACAGAGGAGCCTAGGGGTGCTACAGTCCATGGGGTCCCAAAGGGTCTGACACAACTGAGCACCCACGCAGGCATTCACGCACCCATGGGCCTAGAGTATTCTATGAATATCTGAGCTATAGATGGGGATCCAGTGACTTAAAAAATTAGATGTATTTCACATTACCCTTCTCCATTTGTCAGTCAGTGGCACCTTTCTTCCTCGTGATAGAAAATGGGACAACGAAGTTTATTTTAGAATTTGACATCAGACACATGTGGGTTTAAATGCTGGCTCCATGTGACCATGCCAGGTTACATAGCCTCCCATAATCCTGTATCACACCACACATTAGGAAAGTGACCATAATACTGCTTCTTTCACAACGTGTTACAAGCCTGAAGCATGGTAACTAGTAGAACCAAACAGACTGTCAGAATTTAGATCATGTTAACATGACATGAAACAAATCTATGGTCTCTTTATGCGTTCATTCTCATCTCTAGATCTCTATCTCTCTGAGGCACACACATGCATCACATGTGCACACACACGTGCACACACACAGTGGAATGCACAAGTTTTGTATCTAGGACACTCTGGAATGTACCTGTTTTTTGAGAGCATTGTTTTTCATTCCAAAGACCTTCTGCTCTTGGCTCTGCCTGCTTGTTCTTTCCTGGGGAAGATGCCCTGACATTCAGATCTACTATGCCACTTAAGAGTTTAGAGGGGACTTTTTTCTCTCCTATTAAAGAGGATGCAGGCTGAGGGGGACAGTTTTGGGTAGCAGTACTCAGTGACACAGAAGGACTAAAGGAAACTCAGCTAGAAGTATTAAAGAATTTGAGCACCTGGAAATGTCTCATTCTCATAGGGAGGATCATACCTTAGGAAATTTTCTTCCCTGGTTGACTATTAAGATCCAGAAGTAGAATTCTGTAATTCCAGTATGATCAATCCATCAAAAAGCAAACTGGTATGTGATCAGATTAGAGGTGAACTCCCAGCTGATAAGTCGTTTAGGCAGAGTTGAAGTAGTTCACAGATGTTAATCTCTGTTTAATACATCTGAAAATTAAGAAAGGATGTAGAAACAAGTTGCCACTCTACCTTCAATAAAATAAAAATGCTTGTATAAAAATAGAGGCATATCTCATATATAATGCTTTTTTCCAGGAAATTTTTTGAAAGTGATTATTGTTACATTGAATGGTATTTACCAGGGATCATGATAACATCAGAGTACATTTTTGTTAAAGAAAAAATGTATTTAAACATAACAGTCATTTAAAGGAATACTGAACAGTACATACTGAGCCTATGTCTTTTATTTTCTATTATGTTCTTCCTCTAATCTGTAGTGAGGCAACACATAAGTCTAGTTATTCAGATCTTTCTCGCTCTTATGAAAATTGTTAGTTACAGAATTGAGCTAGTGGATCAACGTTAAAAAGATAAGGATATGCAAAAACACAGCAAGTGACAATCAAAGAGTTTGTGAGAAAATAGATTCAAACCTATGGAATAAAGAAACTACAAAATACAGAAAATAAATCTTCAGGTAATGTTTAGCAAACCTTTCCTTGGCTTGTTACCAGTATTAATGTGCTGAAGAAAACTCAAAATTACAGTTGTAAAATAGAATTAAAAGATTGCTTTCAGAAAAAGATATCCCTTAGTCTTTCTCAGCTTTCTTAACTCTTGGGTCCTAAATCCTCTAAGTTTTTTAAACACTACCCACAGTCAGTAATTATGATATAAACTTTTATAATTATTTCTTTATCTATGAAATGTAATAAGCCAATAATTTTCTTTGTATAAATTTAACTTTAGAGTATTATTTATATAAATGTAGATCTTCATGGAAAGGAATTAAGGTCATCTACTATTTATTACTTCTTTGTTTTGTTATTGCCCTTTCATATAAATGTAATACTATTTTATAGATATCATTATGTGTAATAACATGGCTTAATTTTTCTTTTATATTTCAATTTAGAAAATTAATGTTCCTATTTTATAAGTGAGACAAATTAAAAAAAGAAGGAATTGAAAAGGAAACATAGAAATGTCATCAGAATTTAGAAATCCAATTCTAACTATTTTTCCAACTACTTAAAATAACATTGCTTGCCTTTCCCATTATTTATAGGTCTTCCCAAATATAGCGTCTGGCCTTAAAAGTTGTAATACAAAATCTTCTGCCTGTAAACTAGTACAACTAATGAAATTTAAAAACCATGTAACATATATCATTTAGCCTTCTCATAAAATGTCAGTATGATGTTAACCAACGGCAGAGCAAATGCAAGAAGAACTAATGTGCGTGACTTCTGAAAATCTCATCCTAGAAAATCAGAAACAAGATTCCTATCTATATTTTACAAAAGTCATTTTGAAATGGAAAAAATATTTAGATGTTGTTCATCGTACGTCTTGGATGTTTTGGTAAAATATTGTTGGTTTATCCTTTTAAATATCCTATGACATATATCCTATGACACATTCACTGACTAGGAGTAATGGGAGAGAAAGGGGTGACCATACAACTAATGTAAATTCATATATCTTGGTGTGTTCGTGAGAGTGAATAGTTCTGGCAAACAACTTAAGAAGCAGCGCATGATTGTTAGAACATAGATTCTGTAGCCTGGGAGCATGGGTTCAAATCCTGATTCCACTTCTAACTATGAGAATTTATACATGTTGCAAATTATTTAACTTCTTGGTACCCCAGTTTCTTCTTGTTATAAGTGAGGATGATCACAATATCTACTTTATCAGATAGTTATAAAAATTAAATGGTCCAATGCCGGGGTCGAGCCCCAGCAGGATCCAGGGGTACCCTCAGGATGAATGGCGTCGGCGAGAGAGAGAGAGAGAGAGAGACAGAGAGAGACAGAGAGAGACAGAGAGAGACCAGACTGAGGATGTGCAGCAGAGTCTGGCAATGCTTTATTTTTTACCGAAGCTTTTATACCCTAAGTTAGTACATTTCTAAGGGGAAGATAGTTTAACATTACATCAGCTTGTCCTTCACGAAACCAGGGTGTTTTCTGCATACTTCTTTGTTTATGAGGGTCTTGTACATTATCTTCTGGCCTTGGGGCCTATTAACATTTTATGCAAGTCAGGTGAATGTAAACCTATTTTCTGTTTCTGTGGTGACCTTAACAGAAAAGTTACAGTCTCATAGGGCAACAGTACAGCCTGTCACAACATAGTGGAAGTATAACCTTGTTAACACAAAAATTAATTCTTTTGCAGAAGCTGTCAGCTGAATTTATCTAAGAAGTTTACCCCACACAGACTCTGCGGCTTCAGTGAGGCAGCCTCTGCCTAGCACGCCTGGTTGACAATTAACAACCATCTCATTGTTACCATACTAGGGCTAAGCTCTTATTTTTCTAGATCTATAACTATATTAACAATGGTTTCCATAACACAACTTTAGCACATTAAGAGCAAAAACACAGCAAGCAAATGTTAACCCAATAACCACTTTTAGAATAATTTTTCTTGTGTTCTCTAATAGGGCTTCCTCACTCCCCGAAGGGCTCTATGTCTATTAGGGCCTTTATATATCAGGTTCTTTGTGCTGTTTTATGATTAAGGTATTATAAGCAGTCATGCATATTAGTACTAAGGGCATAGACGCATTTGCTAATCAAACTAGAATGCCAGCAAAGGAGTTTAAATTGAAACACTCCTTTCATCCTGGATAATCTCATAAGATACCACCACCCAGGAAACTTACTGATTAAAGTTCTAAAATTGATTCTTATTTGGAAAGAGATCGGGGAAGGCCTTCTGCTTGTGTCACAGAAATTAGGGAGTAGTCTATTGAAGCAAGCATCAGAAAGACAGATATCATCTTTAAGGTGAGCGCCAGAGGCAGCTTTTCGGAATCCCTGAAAACCTGATCTGCCTTGCCTGTCAGGTTTTCTCCCTCATGACCTTGTCATGGGTGGGATCTCGTGTGTTGGCTCCCGGCAGTCCAATATTCTTACCTGGAGAATTACATGAACAGAGGAGCCTGGCAGGCTATACAGTCCATGGGGTCACAAAGAGTCACACACAACTGAGAGGCTAACACTTTCACTTGGGCTTCTCTGGTGGTTCAGATGGGAAAGAATTCACCTGCAATGCAGGAGACCCAGGTTCCATCCCTGGGTTAGGAAGATCCCCTGGAGAAGGGCATGGCAACTCACTCTAGTATTCTTGCCTGGAGAATTCCATGGACAGAGGAGCCTGACAGGCTACAGTCCATGGGTTTGCAAAGAGTCAGACACAACTGAGTAACACGCTTCAACAACACAACAACATAGTTCTTAAAATAATGCCTGGCAAAAAATAAGCACTATCTATGTTGATCACCGCCCCCCAAATATCTGGCAAAACAGTTTGTAAATTTTTTACTTCTTAGTTTATGTTTTGAATTATTAATAGAATCTTTTGTATGACAAGTTAGTCTATTGTTGAGCACATCTGTAAAATAAGACCAGAATATTCAGATATAGGCATATCTTGTTTTTCTTTTAATTGCACTTTGCTTTATTGTGTTTTTTACAAATTAAAAGTTTTTAGCAACTGTTTGCTGAGAAAGTCTATCATCATCATTTTTCCAAAAGTCTTTAATCACTTCCTGTCTCTGTGTCATACTGGTAATTTGGTAACTTGAGTTACCAAATTTGAAAATTTGGTAATTTTCAAAATATTTCAAACATTTTATTATTATTATATTTGTTATGGTGATCAATGATCAGTGGTCTTTGATGTTACTGTTATAAAAATATAATAACTCACTGAAGGCTCAGATGATTAGAATTTTTAGTAATTTTTAGCAATAAATTAAGTTTAAATTAAGGTCTGTACATTTTTAAGACATAAAGCTATTGCACACTTACACTATAGTGTAAATATAACTTGTATATGCACTGGGAAACCAAAAAATTCCTGTAACTGACTTTACTGTAATATTCACTTTATCACAGTAGTCTAGGACCAAACCTGAACTATCTCCTTAGTATGCTTGTGTTCATTTGATAAATGAAGTTAGTGCTCATCATAGAGATTTGTAAAGTATTTTATTGTGGTAGGACAAGTTACTTTGAGGAAGTAATCTAAATTTCTTGCCTGGTTTCTAAGTTTTTAAAATGATGTACAGGGAAGACAATGAAACTTTTCCTAATGAAAATGATGAAGCTAGAAAATATGATATATATGTATAGACATACCCCTTGTGCTCTGCATATATATGTGTGTATACACCTACACAAACACACACACACAGAATTACTCTCCTGAGTACTGAGACACTGCAAATATGACCACTCTGTGACTAGCGTGCATACTTGTTGGCTTGTTTGCTTTGTTGACCAGCATGGACCCCCTTTTATTCCAGTGATAGTACACAAGCTCTGCATTTCAGGAATGTTGCTGTGCCCCCACCACAATCCTCACTGTTCATAGGTTTCAAGCAGAACCGCCTCGTAGTTCCAGGATGAGGCATTGGCTTGGGAGAAGCCAATCAAAGCACAAAGCATGGCATCTCCCTGGACAGAGTGATTGCTTCGGGATAAGCATGTGACCCAGCTAAAGCTAATGACATGCAATGAGATTTTCTCTGGGTCTTTGTCCCTATTGGATTTAAATCTGGGGGATTGGGAAGCCAGGGATGCTTACCATAGTAAGGAATGAAAAGCTGTCACCATAGAAGTTAGAGCCAAAACATATAGCATAACTAGATTCTGGTAACATCAATTGGGCTTCCAAAGCATTTTATGCCTATAGCTAGCCTTAGACACAACAAACCTTGACAGTGAATTCCCATGTTACTTTTCCTTTCTTTCTTTCTTTTTTCTCTCATCCTTCTCTCCCTCCCCACTTTCCTCCCCCCATCCTTCCTCCTAGTCTTTTCTTCTTCTTTTTTTTTTTTTCTTTCTTTCTCTTACCTAAGCCATCCTGGGGCTTCCCTGGTGGTTAAGAGGGTAAAGTGTCTGTCTGCAATGCAGGAGACCTGGGTTCGATCCCTGGATCAGGAAGATCCCCTGGAGAAGGAAATGGCAACCCATTTCCAGTACTCTTGCCTGGAAAATCCCATGGACTGAGAAGCCTGATAGACTACAGTCCATGGGATCGCAAAGAATCAGACACGACTGAGTGACTTCACTTTCTTTTCTTTTTTTTTTTTTGCTTCTATTACCAAAAGAGACTTGCTAGAATGAATTACAAAATTATTTTTTGGCAGTATCTGCTTCTTGCCCATCTTAAACAGTTTTTCTAATGATACAAATGAATTTACCTGCAGAAGTAAAAGAAAAAGACTCACAGACTTAGAAAATATACTTTTGATTGCCAGCAGAAGGGATAGTTAAGGAGTTTGGGAAGGTCATGTACACAACACTATATTCAAAATGGATAACCAACCTATTGTATAGCATATGGAACTCTACTCAATGTTACATGCCAGCTTGGATGGGAGGGAGGCTTGGGGGAGAGTGGATATGTGTGTGTGGGTGAATCCCTTTGCTGTGAACCTTAAACTATCACAACATTGTTGGATCAGCTATATCCCAATACAAAGTGAAAAGTTTAAAGTTTGAAAAAAGAAAATCACAGGTCTGACACTTTGAATAAAATACCCTTTCTAATGAAAATGGTGAAGCCAGAAAATATGCAAAAAATGTAGATGTGGTCAGTTGCTCAGTTGTGTCTGACTGTCTGAAACGCTATGGACTACAGCCCACCAGGCTCCTCTGTCCATGGAATTTTCCAGGCAAGAATACTGGAGTGGGTTGGCCATTTTCTACCCCAAGGGATCTTCTAGACCCAGGGATTGAACCCTAGTCTCCTGTGTCTCCTACATTGGCAGGTGAGCTCTTTACCACTAGCAGTACAATTATGACTGTTTCTGATTATACTTCTTCCCTCTTACTGATTTTATTTAATCTTTATTTTAGATTTACTTACATAAGCAGGTGTTTCGGTTTTTGTGTTGTTTACAATTGAATAAAACTCACAGACTTTGAGTCTGAATCCTGACTGTGTGATTTGAGGTAACTTTTCCTAACCTCAATGTATTTCCTTTGTTAGATTTTCAAATAAGGATCATGAAAGTCTTTATCTGATGGAATTGTGGGGAGATGGAATGATACAGTATATGCAGACTCAGCCCAGTCAGTGACTGGCACATATTAACCCTCAAATCTTAACTATGTTATTAATATAATTACTGAAATTTAGTCTCCTTTTGGCCTTCAGGTTTTTCTGGTTGCTTTTCATCTACTTAAATTAGAGATACAACAAGATTGGTGACCCATTAGTTTAATTTTATTTCTAGGGCAAGTTAGTTTAGATAGCTCTTTGTTGAACTAGCAAAGGCCTTTACTGGATTTCAGAAACTCTGGGGCTGAGGTTAATGTTAAATCCCATGTAAGTAAGACTTTCATTAATATAATTGCTGTTTTATAAGTTTTTATTTTTAACCCTTTATTATTTACCTTCTTTTTACTTTGAATTATTTTTATCCATTCAGTGACTTTTGGCTTAGCAAATAAAAAGCATGAACAGAAGCACTATTCATTGACAAAAGTAGTGATTGAAACCGGCTAAGTCTTAATGTTCTAAGAAAAGCCTTTAGAAGATCAGAGCTCCATTACTAAGAGCTTTGAGCTGCTTCAAACATGCTTCTAAGTGTACATTGAGGGTTTTCTCTTCACAGCTCCTCTGCCCTCTAGTGGTAGCTGTAATAATACCATTTTGTAGTCCCCACACAGGAAATGCCTGGTCTTACTTCAGTTACCAGAATCCTTTCACAGGAAGTTAGGTGTGGTCTTTGAAGGAGAATTTAAAAAAAAAAAAAAAATGAAAAAAAGCAAAAAAAGCATGATGGAATTTTAGCTGCAGTCTTCTTGGTGCCAGCTTATCAATCCTAAACTCTGGGTGTAAAAGACTCTGCAGGGGTAATGTTTTAATATTCTTATTATGCTTATTTTCTGTGATGCTTCTCTACCTTTACAGTAGAATCCTGGGGGAATCTGCAGAGGACCACTTTCATTTTGAAGCTGCTGGCTGCATGTTTTAGCATGTCTCTTCTATTAGAGCATCCAGGCATGGCAGTTTCCTCCCTGAAGTGTGCCGGGACCTTCTTCATGCCTGTGCCTGTCGCTAGGCATAAGGGTCTCTGGGGATGGGTGAGGAAAATGAGGGATGTTTTAGAGGCACTGTGATTCTGAGAGGGCAGTCTGCTAGCTGGTGGCTGAAAGGTCCTGGTCTACTTCAAAAGAATGTGGAAATGATGCAGTAATTCTGTTATTTTAGATTTCCCTATTTGATCTGACATATGCTGCAGAAGTGACCTGGATATGAATGAATTTTACTCTTAGATAATGCACCTCATATAATTAAATGGTAATGCTCATTCCTGTAGGGTAAGGGTTAAAATGGACTGATATTTTACAAAGAAGGAAAATAGAGAAGTGATTGTAATAGGTGGCATTCAGGAATCAAGATTTTGGTTATATTATTTCAGAAAGCATAGAAACTCTTGCCACTGATTCAGAGATAACGTTTGAAATGATTGGTGTGCTCACTTAAGTTAGATATGCTAGCCCATAGCCCAGTAAAATACGGTTAGAATACAGTAAAACCACATTTATGTTACCACAAAAACCAAAATAAATGGAGCTCATGTTAAAAATAAACTATCTTCAACTTATTATTTTTTCAAGTCCAAATCTGCTGTGTGGATTTTTAAGAAATGGGCACCATTTGAGAAAATGAGCTATCTCTACAGCATTTCCTAAGGTACTGCAAATTTGTTAATTTAAGAAGCAATTACACTAGCTAGCAGCAGGTGCTCAACCAGGGGGTCCAAGCTCCAGACCTCTGACGTGGGTGACTTCCTGCCTGCTTTGGCAGGAGCCAGGTCCCTTCCTGTGTAGCTTCCGAGCAATTCCAAATACAACCGGGCATCCCCTGCTCCTTCCCGCTCCTTGCTTTCAAGCAGAATCTACCTAGGTTTCCACAGCCTGGCATTTCAGGATTTCCAGAGCTCTTTACCAGGTGCATTGATTTCCGAATCAGCTCTTTAAGGTGGAGAGTGGGGCCAAAGGAACATGGAAAAAAAAAATGGAGCAAGATCTTCACACACCCCAGTTCTACAATTTTGAGTGATTATTCATCTCTTGTTATGGATCTCTGAAATTTTTTTTTTTTTTTCCAGAAAGGATGCTGAAAAAGATGGCTGCCAAAATAATTCACACAAGTGAAGCAGCAAGCACAAACCAGTATCCTCCATTTCTGAGCTCCGAGTTGGATATTTTCACTTAAAACATTTTGGGAGTGGGAGATTAGATTACCTCATAGACACCTACTGAATGTGAAAGATAGATCTCTATGCAAGCAGATGAATGTATGCAGGCGAATCCCCTGAATGCCAAATGCAGCTTCCTTAGTAAAACATTACAGATAGCTTCGTTTGTATGTATGTTACCTCAGCATCATGTCATTGCCCTTTTATCCTAATGACCATTGCTTTTTTTCCCTCCCTCTCTCTCTCTCTCTCTGTTGTTTCCATAGCACTTTCTTATGCAAGGAGCCAAACAGTGATTAAAGGAGCAGGATGAAAAGATGGCACAGTCAGTGCTGGTACCGCCAGGACCTGACAGCTTCCGCTTCTTTACCAGGGAATCCCTTGCTGCTATTGAACAACGCATTGCAGAAGAGAAAGCCCAGAGACCCAAGCAAGAGCGCAAGGATGAGGATGATGAAAGTGGCCCAAAGCCAAACAGTGACTTGGAAGCGGGAAAATCCCTTCCATTTATTTATGGAGACATTCCTCCAGAGATGGTGTCAGAGCCGCTGGAGGATCTGGATCCCTATTATATCAATAAGAAAGTGAGTTCTTAGTCAAGTTGCCTTTATTTCCTCTACTTCCTAATTGCTTCTGGGCTAGAGCCAGGCATATCAGGTGAAGAATGTTGTGCCATCTCCCCTCTGTCTAAAGTATCACTATGGTAGTAATGGGCTTGACCATGCAATGGCCCCATAGTCCTAGTCTTTGGGAAGCACTTATTTGAACCCACGGCCAGGACAGGCAGAGAGCTTAAGAGCATCTTGCAGTGGGGGAAATGAGGAAGGGCAAAAGTCTGCTCACCTTACAGTGTGGTGAAGCAGAAAGTAAAGACAAGGAGCTTATTTTTTATGCATTAAAAACAATATTTCCAGAAGTAGTAGCCAAAGTCCTCTTTACAATATCTAGCTCTACATAAGGTACTTTGATCTTCAGCAGGTTTATTCCTTCACACCATAAATTTTGCCTATTCCATGCTTCCCTCAAGAAGAAATAAAAGCAGGTGACTTCTAAGCGCCCCCTAAAAGCATTTGATCAAATAGCACCTCCAGAAAACACTGAAGTTCCTGTGAGACGGCTTTTATCAAACTGAAAAAGTAATCAAAGCCTCATTCTTGAGCTCTTTGTGAATTAAATACATTTTGATAATACTGATATTAAAACTTGATGATGATGCTAAGTATTTCTATGGTAATGACTGTACATTTTCTTTATGTTCTTTAAATCCTCATGTCTCTCACCAAATTAGGGGAGTTTATAGCATTCAGAAAGAGAAAACACATAGCATCATGTCATATATTGGTAGTTAGTATATTATTATTTTATAAAATCATATTTCTAAAAAAATTGTATCACTTTTTTCTTAAATTGTTCTTAGTTTTAACATTGCATTTCTAAATTCTGTTTTATGTGTTTGTTTTCTTTTTCAGACATTTATAGTATTGAATAAAGGGAAAGCAATCTCTCGATTCAGTGCCACTCCTGCCCTGTACATTTTAACTCCCTTCAACCCTATTAGAAAATTAGCTATTAAGATTTTGGTACATTCATATCCTTTTCTCAAATAGTCACTTATATGATTTTACTCGTTGACTAACTTATTGAATTGAGAATTTTTCAAAAATGTATGTGGTTGGCAACACTATATGCTCTTTCTTTTTTCCCTCTTACTCAACAGTTTAGTGTTATTGCCAAATGGGATCATAGGTAAGTGAACCAATTTTCCCCATATTCTAAGTATTTCTTCTCTCCTTGACTAACTACTTCTTTCTTTCTTCCTCTGCTCCCTTCTGAGTTGCCTACTACATCCAAGACTTCTTCATTAACTTTGACAGTGTTACCAGGCTCTCCTTTTATAAGTCTTCAAATTTTACAAGGTTATGTAATGGGTAAACTCTGTGAACTAATTTTCTTTACTACTTTTACATTTGGAATATATCTGCATATTCTGAATTATATAATTTTATTCTTTTTGATCTTAATTTTTACTACTTTCTGCTTTTCACTTTAGTATTTGAAAGCTTTGAGTTGCGAATGTTTATAATTGTGATATGACTGTGTATGCATTAGTCTTTCAATTATTTCTTCCAGTTCTTTTTCCAAGTGTCATTTGCATTGATTTTCTATTTTATTTTTCTTTCGTTTTTTGGTCACTTATTCCTGTGTTTTATTCAGCTCACAGGTCCTGCTGCAGTTCTCTCTTCCCACATACATTCTCCTTTCATTCTTTATTCTCCTTATGAAGTACTACTTCCTAGAAAAGGAATTGATGACACCTTGGTGGGAGATAGTGATTTGATCTAAGTTAAATAGAGTAGTTGTAAATGAGAAGTTTTCTTCCAGACTAGGGACAGTGGTTTGACTGACAGCTAGGGCTGGAAAAACCAAGGAGGCAAAGCTTTGGAAGACGGAGCAATGTCAGTCAGGGACATTGACAGGAGGAACACAGAAGCCTTGGGATAAGGAACTGATCCAGAGGTAAAGAAGGGGAAACTGAAACTTAAGCAAAGTCTCAGATAGGACAATGTTAAATTTTGTTTCCTAATTATAAAGAGTCATTGCCTTTGATTTACAACATGGTCAGTCCAGGGCCTGCTTCAAGGCTTACAGTGTAAAAGCTTACTTTCCCTAGCAGGCCTAGAAAATAATTCAATCTGAAATGGTAGGGAATTAGATAGGGAATTCAGGAGATAGAATAAACTGGATACAGGGAACTCCTCTCAGTTCTGGGTGTTGGGCTATAAATCATGTCCCCAGACTTGCCTGGCAATGTGGCAAATGTCTGTAGAAGCGCGGCATTCTGGAATTCAGTTTCCTTTTAACCTCTAGGTCATTCCTCTCCATTACCCCCAGGTTTTGCATAGACATATTTTAATTTCATATTTATGTTTTAAGATTTAATAATTTTCTATGAGTTTTTTAAAACAATAATGATTCCTTACTTCTGCTATTCAAATAAAAGAGACATTTTACAGGAACAAAAAATGTCTTTGAGTTGGCTTTAGGAATGAATAATAAAGTTGAGATTTAGATTTGAGTCTCATGAGCTATAAATTATGGTCCATTATGATGTTTGAGTAGTTAAAAATCTGTGCTCTGAATAAATCTTTCCATAAATTATTCATTGTATCTAAAAATAATTGTTCATCCCTATGTAATTGCAATTTATACATCAAGTCATGTCAAAAAATTCAGACTTAGCCCATTGCTCTGTTTATAGGAAATACCGGGAGAATATGTGTTGAAGAAGTAAGTGACAAATGAATCAAGAAGATAAATTATTAGATGCAAAACAAGTGACAAAATGGAAGTTTTGAAGAGGTCAGAAAAATCTATTTTGCCTTCAATATGAATGAAGAAATAACATTAAGAAAGCTCAGTATTAAAGGAAAAAGGCAAGATTGTTGTTGTTATTGTTGTTTTAAAACTTTTGTGGGGAGATAGCATATTTTTTTGAAAATTTCATGAAAGCTATTTTATCATCGCCACTCCAAAATATTCTAGAAGGTTAGAAGACCCAGGAATCTTAACATAAAGCCTTCTGGGAAAAGAGACTTCCAGTGGAAGAGGATGAGAGTAGTTTTAGAAGTTCTGATCAGAGACTCTGGGCGTTGAAAACCAAGTTTATGGTGGAGTCTCTTTAGGAATCAAGATACGATTTGAATTTGAAGAATTTGAAAGTTAGCACTTACTTCCCAGAAGAAAGAAAACCTTGAAGGGGCACAGTTGTCAGGAGATCTGCAGTGGTGTAAGTTGAAATGTGAAGGCAGCCAGGTAAATCAGATTTGCTGAACTGAATGTTTGACTCTCCTAGAACCTTACAAATGGTGTGGAGCTACACATTTCTTCTAATGCAGAAAAAGTAGATTTTTTAAAAAGCTCTGATTGCCTGAATTAAACTATTCTATCTCAGCTATCTTACCTTGGAGTAGAGATATAAGAGAAGATAGACACATTCTTTGGTATTTTGGTGATAATGCACATTTGACTGTGAAAGTGAAAGTGAAGTCGCTCAGTCGTGTCCGACTCTTTGCGACCCCATGGACTGTAGCCTACCAGGCTCCTCTGTCCATGGAATTTTCCAGGCAAGAGTACTGGAGTGGGTGGCCATTTCCTTCTCCAGGGGATCTTCCCGACCCAGGGATTGAACCTGGGTCTCCCGCATTGCAGGCAGATGCTTTACCATCAAATTTTGCTGTAAATAATACTCTACAGTTGGCAGGTAACTTTCTCAGTGACTTTGTCTTATTCCTCACAATGCACATCCTAAGCTCAAATCCTGGTTTTCTAATTTTAAGTGCCTTTTGCTATAAGATAAAAATGATTGAGGTTGCTATCTGCATTTTAGGCACAGTTAAGAGGGCATTGTGTATTTATTATCATTAGTTTATATTCCATAAAATGGTCATTCACAGTAAAAAAAAAAAATTGGCATTTTCAACCTTGACTGGTATCTCTATTTCCAATGAAAACCTTGACTTATTTCTTAAGGAGCTGTTATCTTCATTAGGCATTCTTGCATATCAAATTAGCTTTGTGTCTTGATTTTGGCAGAAAAATCTTACGCTTACTCTATTTTTGCCAGAGTATATTTTGAAAACTGAAAATGCTTTTGATGTGCCTATTATCTTGTTTTGATAGATAAATAAAATATGGTTATGTTTTCTAGATAGTAAACAAGTAAAAATTTATCCATATTCCTAAAATTTCCTATCAGAATTTTCAGTGTGTTACATGTGAATTTTTTATTATTTTAGCTTAATATGCACACCCTCCTTCACTTTGCATTTGTTATTCATTTGTTCATTTGCAAATATTTACTAAGTACCTACTGTGTGGCAAATGTTCTTCTAGACACTGTGATGCAACATAGAACCTGCTAGTCCCTGCTCTCAAGTAGCTATATCCATGTGTATGTGTGTGTTTTAGAGGAGAGAGATAATACAAACAATTTAGCTAGTGTCAGCTAGTGATAAATGCTATTAACAAAAATAAAGCTGTATAAAAAGAGAAGAGTGGCGAGGTACTATTTTAAATCGTATGATCAGGGAAGTCCTCTCTGAAAAGATAGCATTTGAGTAAAGAGCCAAAGGAAGTGAGGAAGTGCAACGTGGAACTCTAAGGAGAAAGGTGAATAGCAAATATGAAGGCAAAGGATGAAGGTGGAAGTGTACCTGTTGTGTTCGAGAATCAACCAGGAGCCCAGAGTGCCTGGAGGAGAGTGGGAAAGGCAGAGAGTAGAAGGGGGTGAGGTCATTGAGAGTGGAGGTCAGGGCTGACATAGTAGGTGGTTGATAAGACACCCAGTCTACCCTGAATGAGATGGAGAGAGAAGACTGGAGGGTTTTCAGCAAAAGAATGTCATCACCTGAGTCAGATTTGAAAAAGATCACTCTGGCTGCTGTGTAGGGAACAGATTGCCTCAGGGGAAAGGGTGAAAGTAAGAAAATAGATTGGGGGTTTACTGCCTTTATGAAGGCAGAGGATGCTGGTGGCTTTGGTGGAAACGATGAGGGTAGCAAATGTCATCAAATTCAGTTGTGTTCAGAAAAGCTGAAAGGATGTGCTGATCAATTGGATGTGGGGTGTGAGGGAATGAGCAGAACTAAGGAGGACTCTAGGCGTTTAGTATGGTCAAGAAAGAAAAGTGTAGCTCCTTGAGCTTGGGACAGACGACATTAGGTGGAGAGAGATGCTGGGTAAAATCAAGAGCTTGAATTTGAACATTTGTTTGTTTATTTGTTTTTGAGAAACCTGTTAGACACTCAGTGGAGGAGTTGAGGTATTAAATGGAATGCAGGTCTGGAGTTTGGGAAAGGGTTGGGCTGGAGGTTAAAGCTTTGAGAGATGTAGTCATCATTATGTCGCCGTACAGATGGTATATAAAGTGATGACAAAGACCTAAAACACCCCAAATCACACAGTAATGCAGAACTGCCCATCATTCATACAGGTTAGGAAAATAAAAAACAGATTTTGGAATCAGAAAACCTGGATTCAAACCCTGCCTCTGAGATTTACTTATTGGCTCCATGACCTTGGTCCAAGTTTACTGCAGCTGTTTTGAATCTCACTTTGTCCATCCATATGTTGTGATCGTAATTTAAACATTAATAATAATAACTATAAACACCTGACACTGTGACCAGCACTTGGTTGTTGTTCGGTTTCTCAGCTATGTCTGACTCTTTGCGACTCTCTGGGCTGCCTGTCCTTCACTATCTCCCTGAGTTTGCTCAAGCTTATGTCCATTGAGTCGATGATGCCATCCAATCACCTCGTCCTTTGTCGCCCCCTTCTCCTCCTGCCCTCAGTCTTTCCCAGCATCAGGGTCTTTTTCCAATGAGTTGGCTCTTTGTATCTGGTGACCACAGAATTGGAGCTTCAGCTTCAGCATCAGTTCTTCCAGTGAATATTCAGGGTTGATCCAGCACTTGGTAGGAACTTGATAAGTTGTAGCTAGGACAGCTATTCTTGGTAGTACTAGCTACAATTCTAGGAGCAAGTTCTGCAAGATTAGCAAAGAAACAGTCTCATATTATTTAAGGAATTCCACAAACAAATTCTGTACAAATCTCTGATCTCTTGAGACTTGATTTTGCAAACAGAATGTTTATGCAGCACCAGAGTTAGAAGCTATTGAGTGACGGAAACATAATGTGGTCAGTCCCGACCACAATCTCACTTTGCAGATGAGTTCATTGAGGCCCAGACATGTTTAGTCACTGTTTTATAAGACTACATTTTATGTAAGTGGCAAGGCCAAAACTTCAGACTAAGTCTTTGATTATCAGCCTAGTATGCTTTGCAGTTTCTATATAACAGAACTGCCGTTTCTTTCTTTGGTGTTTCTATCTAACAGATTTCTAAACCCTCAGGTATAAATTATGTATTAGGGGTACATAATTTATCTACCTGTATTTCTGTGTATCTCAAAGGTTGTTTTCAGTGGCTCCAACTTACTAATTCATTAAATAGGAAGTGAGCTTTTTAGTTCATCCCAAAATTATATGCTATCTATTAGAAATCAAAAACATGGTTTTCCATACAAATGTTATATAGGTCTGTGGGAAAGGAGGGTGAACAACTTACTATTTCTGTTTCTCCTGCTTTCAATGCTCAAAAGTTACCACATGTTATCACATAGTTAGGAATTTGTTAATAACAAAATTAAACAACTCAAGAGTTAACAGTATATATGTGACATTTAGTTGACATTTCTGCTGCCTCGCAAATATGAATGAATAGGTAGAAAGAGGCCTATCTTACTTTGCTTAAATTCTCTATGTTAGAAATCTCTTAGATAAAACTATCTTCTGCCTCTAGTTCATATACATTTTAAGTAAAAGATGTCTCTGCAACTTCTCTGGATATTATGTTTTATTACAAAATCCTTGAACAGAACAATGTCTTTCCCTTAAGAAAACAAAGAAATGCCCTATGTTTTTCTATTTAATAGACAAATGATTAATAGTAATAAAGATAACTATTCACTAAGAAAAGTATTGGTATTATCTATATTTGCATAAGAAAAGTGAGGCTTAAATAATTAACTTGCTGAGGCCCATGTGATTGGTAAAGGATGCATCTGATCCACAGTTCATTGCTTTAAAACTCATGCTGCTTCATCCTACCCACGTGGATATAGGGGTAGGCATGCCAGTACTTTAATCATCTAGTTCCCAGGTCAAAGGTTATATAAAGCACTTTCAATATGAATATGAAGAAGTCTTTCCTCATCATACACACAGGGAATATTTTAGGCTTGCCAACTGACAGGTTACTACCAATCAAAATGTTAACACATTTTTATGAATATCTGGTATAGAAGAAATCAATAGATTTAAAAAATCCTTTTTTTCTTGATGATATATGAGGTTACCCTGCCTCTATTTTTATTTATATACAAAGTCTCACAAGGAAATACTATTCTAGGATTCATTGTTCTTCTGAAAAAAATGTACTTTTTGTGCTATATATTTAGAAAATGAATACATGCATTTTGGGCTTCCCTGGTGGCGCGGTAGTAAAGAACCCACCTGCCAATGTAAGAGACAAGGGTTTAATCCCTGAGTCAGGAAGATTCCCCGGAGAAGGAAATGGTACCCTATTCTAGTATTCTTGCCTGGGAAATGCGGTGGACAGAAGAGTATGGTGGGCTACAGTCCATGGGCTTGCAAAAGAGTTGGACACGACTTAATGACTAAACAACAACAACAGCATATGCATTTTGTTACTAGTTCTGGTCCCTTGAAATCTGCCTTGACATAGAATTTCTATAATTTTTCAGTGTATGGTATCACCAATACCATGTCTATACTTTTTTTTCATATTTGTTATCATTATTTGAAACCCTACTATTTCAATCACTCACCAGACTCCAGGTATCTTAAAGGTATGAGACTCCAGGTATGAGACTGATAAAATAAATTTATAGTGATTTAAAAAGTAATGGATTTTGAAACTCTCTATTTGGAGATTATCTATTAAACTAAAAGCATAAAAATCTGACTGTAGTTATCTCTTATTTGATTTAAAAGGAAAATAGTTTTATTTGGTTTCCTTTCTGATCATTTGTCAGGACCGTTAAGTTAAATGTATTTTTTAAATTAAAATGATAGTCATTCAATGTGAAAAACACTAATTTGAGTGTAATGACTTATTCATTTTGACTTACTGGGTAATATTTACTCTATTTATTAAAGTTTAAATATATATTTTACTTTATTATATATACTTAAATTTTATCATTATAAGGGGTAAAATTTTTAAGGGACATAAAACCATGGCTCAATCTATTATGTGACATAAATCTCATGAGCCTTTTAATTTCCAGTTTGTATTTATCCAGTGTTCTCTCTTTCAAAAAAATGTAGAAACCTGTGCACTTGACATATGTGGAAACAAATTTCATGCTGTATTTCTGATCCATATTTATAAATATATCACTAAAAAGGAAAAATGTACTTCACTTAGTAGTAAACAAAGTTCCAAACTAACATCATTCAATAGTCAACTGACCCTACAAAATGGTATGGTGGTGAACAATATAGACATGAAGTTGACCCTCATGAAGTTGGCCCTCATGAAGTTGACCATCTAATGGGAAAAAAATCAGTTAGGCATTGGAAGAATAGCATCTGATGCTACGAGGATATATTTCTGATAGACCTAATCAGGAAAGGTGCTATTGTGGACAGGTTTTACTGAAAATAACTTCTGATCTGAGTGCTGGAGGAAAAGTTTGAGTTGGCTAACGTGAGGTAAATAGCATATTCAGGGGAAAGAGGTAACATTTGTTAAGATCCTGACTTGAAAGAGAGATTGCTTCATTCCATGACCTAAAACAATTGCAATAATATCAGACTTGGGAAAGTGAAATGAGGACTAAGCAAGCTGAACTTAGGGTGGACAAGAATTAGACCTCCTAGACTCTTCACTCTTTGTGTGTTAAGATATTTGATCATCATCCTAAGGTAGTGGAAAGCTATTGAAATGATCCAAATTAGATTTACAAAGGTAATTTTGGTACAGTGTGCAGAAAGGATTGAATAGAGTCAAGCATGGGTTCAGCTCGGGTGAAATTACAGTATTTACATTAGATTTGATGGATACCGAGACTAGGCAGTATTATGAGGATTGTGGGAAAAGTGCACTGAATCCAGGCATAGCAGGTAGAATTGACAATATTTAGTGTTAAGTTGAATGTGGATGTTCAGGGAAGAGCAAAATGCAAGATGGCTCCTAGGTTCCTGGCTGAGTCAGTCAGTCAGTTCAGTCGCTCAGTCATGCCCTACTCTTGGCAACCCTGTGGCTGCATCACGCCGGGCTTCCCTGTCCATCACCAACTCCCGAAGCTCGCTCAAACTCATGTCCATGGAGTCGGTGATGCCGTCCAACCATCTCATCCTCTGTTATCCCCTTCTCCTGCCTCCAATCTTCCCCAGCATCAGGGTCTTTTCCAATGAATCAGTTCTTCACATCAGGTGACCAAATCTCACATTCATCCTGGCTTAATCATGAGACATTGTGATACAGAGATGTCAAAGGAGCAGTATTTGAGAAGAGAAGAGGGCTAGGATTAAAACATTTTTAGTTTAGTTTTAGAGCTCAAAAAAACTTGAAGTGTCAAGGAAATAAGTGCACGTAAGTGCAGATGTAATATGGAATTGGGTAATATGGATTACTGAGTTCAGAAGAGAGGGCTAAAGTGAAGTAGCTCAGTCATGTCCGACTCTTTGTGACCCCCTGAACTATAGCCTACCAGGCTCCTCCATGGGGTTTTTCAGGCAAGAGTGCTGGAGTGGTTTGCCATTTCCTCCTCCAGGGGATCTTCCTGATCCAGGGATCGAACCCAGGCCTCCCGCATTGCAGGCAGACACTTTACCAGCTAGAGAGGGCTAGTCTGGAGAAGAATACTTGAGATCAGTGGGTATGTAAATGTACTTGGAGCTATGTGTGTTAATGAGCTCTACTAGAATAAATATAGCAAGAGAGGGAAAATGTCTTGGATATCCTCTGTCCTTTTTAAAAAGGGAAATAAAACATTTCAAAGGATATTAAAAAATTGTTGCCCATGAAGCATAAAAAATCAAAGGATTAGGATCTCATGAAAGCAAAAGTAAGAGAACATAATTAAAAGGGGAAGAATCAGGCTTGTCAAACTCTATTGAGAGAACAAGTCAGACAAGAACTCAAAATTATCCTTTTGTTTTCAGTTACACAACATGAAGATATTTGTCATATTTAGGAAGAAAACTGGTAGGCTGAGGATGTGGTAGATAAATGAAGGAAAGTAAAGATAAACATCTCTTCTAAGAAGCTTGGCTGTGAAATTGGAAAAGAGAAGTCTATAAATGGTTAGAGGATTGTGGGCTATACTACAGTATTCTCTTTTATGCCAAAAATGTAGGAGAGAATTAAGCAAGTTTGTGTTGATCATAAGAGCAGATAGAGTTACTAATGGAGATACTAAAGATAAGAGAAGAAAGAGATAAAGAGATTGCTGAAGTGTTCTGGAAAGGTGGAAGATGTCCAGAGTTTGGGTAGAGGGGTTGACAACTCCCTCCATTGAAATGGGAAGGAGGAAAGAATCTCAAAACAGAGAGTTTGTCAATTTGGGGTTAGGAAGTAAAGATATGACCTTCTGATGCTATCTCTTCTCTCAATAAGATAGGAAATAAGGTCATGAGTTTGAAATGGGTAGAGAAGGAAGAAGACTGGAGATCAAAGAAGAGTGGAGAATATTCAGAATTATCTTTGCAGAGTAGTGGGGACAGTGAAGTGGAGAAATATTAAGACTGTGTTGAGCATGTTTGAGGCTGGGAACTATGTATTTTGAATGATGCCAATCTGCCAAGGGGTTGTTTTCTAGTGTAGGTTGTTATTGTTCAGTCGCTAAGTCATGTTCAGTTCTTTGTGACCTCATGGACTGTAGCCGTCCAGGCTCCTCTGCCATCCACTATCTCCTGGAATTTGCTCAGATTCGTGTGGATTGAGTCAGTGATGCTATCTAGCCATCTCATCCTCTGCTGCCCCCTTCAGTAGGGCCAGTAACCTAACAGACACAGAGGATCCGCTGGTTTTATACACTAATGATGAAGTCATCTTTAAGTTTATCTTATTTTTGTTTCTTTCTAGCAAGAAAGGAAAATATTTCTTCTTTGAACTGGTGTTTTTCTGTGTTCTCTAGGTTGTAGTGCCCTCACGTGGCTGATCCACATCATTCACTTATGAGTGTTTTCATGTGAACACACTTGAACAAGCTGAGAATTAAGCATGTGCCCTGAATCACTGCCAGTCAAAATGAAAAATCAGTGATTACTTTGACTAAAGTCAGTTGAAGGTGCAAAGAAACATCTGTTAATAGATTAAGACAATACATATAACACAACACATTGGCAACACAACGCTATTCTATTTTACTGCACTTAAAATCATGCTGATATTTTGCTATGTGTAAGTGATATGAAGATTTATGATTAAAAGTAGAGTGAGAAGGGACATTAATAGCATTTATTCATTCTGGAATTTTTATCCATTTTCTAAATGTACTTTGATAAAGCTCTTGTTTTACAAAACTACAACTGAATCCCTCTTGTGCTTTTTATTAACTATGAAAGAAAGTTATTTCAAATAGTTGGCCACTGAATGTTTTCTTAAAGAATTTTTTTGTTGCTGTTTTTCAACACAAAGGAGGGTGAAGGGCATTGGCTATCTCTACACACATGGGCAAAGTGGGGTAGAATGAGAAAAACCAGATATTTGTCGTAAGTAGTGTTCTCTATGATTTAGGAAATTAGGAAAGTAATCTATTGATTATCTACCATATAAGGCACATTAAGTTGCAAGAGATTTAATATATTTTAACTGATTTGATCCTGACAGCAATCCTATGAAATGGTTTTTCTTTTTCCCTAGTGTAGCAAAATGAACCAAGGCTTAGGGAAATAAATAAGCAATTTGGCCACAGTTGCAAACCCATGAAATGCCAATACTAACACCAGTCATCTTTTTTTTTTTTTTTACTGTTTGGAATTTAATGAGCAATCACATGTATTATATACTCCACTTAGAATTTTATTAAGAATATTCGAACCAGGTTATTCTTAGGATGGATTATAATACATTCAGTTACAGTTGGCTCTCCCCATCTGCGGATTTCATATCTGTGGGTTCTATATCTACAGATTCAACCAATAGTAGATGGTGTACAGTATTTAAGATCCATGGTTTGAATCTGGGAGACAGAACCCATGGAGACAGAGGGGCCTTGAAACCTGAGCGTCCTTGGATTCTGGTATCTACTGTGGGTCCTGGAATTAATCCCCTACAGATAATGAGGGATTACTGTTACTTGAAATCTCCTTTTGAATTTTTGTCAGTCTTCATACGTGCTGAGCTTGCACTTTAGTCATTGAGTCATTAAAGAAAAACAAATTGATGAATTATTTACCAGTGCACTAATTTTTTTGTGTTTAATCTTTTTCAATACCAAAATGACATAAATAGCCTCAAAGTAGTTCATGGCTTGGCCTGACATGACTTGAGTATGGAGTTGCTAAAATTACGGAAATGGAAAAAGCAAGCTCAATAATAAAATCATAGGGTCATAAGAGTTCTAAACTTCAAAATGCTAAAAGACATAATGGTGTATGAAAGTGAAAGTTTACATTGACCTTTGTCTTCCTTGACTGTATTCTTCTACTTTATTCAATGTGCTCATTATGTGCACTATTCTTACCAACTGTGTATTTATGACCATGAGTAACCCTCCAGACTGGACAAAGAATGTGGAGTAAGTAGAAGATTTTTTTAAAATCTTGCAATATTGTTGTCCCTTTATGTTTTGAATTGTGCTTCTATCATCTTGACACCTCATCAGTTTCTTCAGCAAATTGTACTGGCTACTCTAAACCAGTTACACAATGACTCAAGTTTATTTCAACCACTGATTTTCTGTAGTACAAAGCTTGCACTGGCTCATGCATTTACTCAGATTACTGCACTGATTTGACTGCCAATATGTATAGCCCTTTATCTTCCTTGTGAGTTTTACACTCTTTTCAAGATCATCAGTGATTACTAGTATCTGATGATAAATTTATACATAGTTTGTATGTTCTTTTCCTCATAGCTATCACTTTTCTATGATTTATTAGTTTATATTTCATGGCTCTTAATGATGCACACTTTATTAAACAAAAAAGTCTTCATTTATTTTTGTATTAGTAACTACTTGCTTAAATTAGAACAAAACCAGTGTATTTCATTTAATATGTATAGAATCATATTATTTGGGCCTTCAAATTAATTAATGCAAGCAAGTACAATACTCATATATAGTCAATGAGAATGTCTTTCAGTATGTAATGTTTCTTTTTTTTTCCCTTAAGCCCTACCTATGGTCTAAATCATGGGAAGACCAATATAGACCTATATAGAACCCTCTAATTTTTATTTGTTATTTTTCTCCTTTAATATGTTTACCTGTAAATTACCTTCAGGATCTTTAACGTGGGCTTGGCTATTTTCTCTCAGGTACACCTTTACAGGAATTTATACTTTTGAATCACTTATAAAAATACTTGCAAGGGGCTTTTGTTTAGAAGATTTCACATTTCTACGGGACCCATGGAATTGGTTGGATTTCACAGTCATTACTTTTGCGTAAGTACCTTAATACATTTTCTGTCCAGGAAGACTAAATCATTAGTGGAAGCCTATACTGTATTTCTCCTTGGTGGCTTCCCTTAACAGATCAAGCATGTTTCTTGGTTATCCTGTGAATTTAGGATATTTTTTCTTCTGATCAAATTATGCACTTGGGAGAAATTAGGGACTATCATAGTAAATTACATGGCTTTGATTTCAACTAGTGCTATAAAGCAAAAAAATGTTTCCCAAGTAATAGGGATTATGATCAACAGCAATGCCATTTTCCTCTTAATTGGGAGATATGATGGCAACACTCATTGAAGTTGAAAAGGTCTTGAAAGACCAACTTAGATTTCCCTAAATTTTGAATAACTCTGATTTAATTCTACAGGTATGTAACAGAATTTGTAAACCTAGGCAATGTTTCAGCTCTTCGAACTTTCAGAGTCTTGAGAGCTTTGAAAACTATTTCTGTAATTCCAGGTAAGAAGAAACTGGTATAAGGTGGTAGGCCCCTTATATCTCCAACTGTTTCTTGTGTTCTGTTATTGTGTTTGTGTGTGAACTCCCTATTACAGATATGTGACAGAGTTTGTGGACCTGGGCAATGTCTCAGCGTTGAGAACCTTCAGAGTTCTCCGAGCATTGAAAACAATTTCAGTCATTCCAGGTGAGAGCTAGGTTAAACACCGAGGCTGACTTCAGCAGCATTAGTGGTACAATCACAGCTTTTGTGCGTAAGCCTTGTTGCTTTTCACTTATTGCAAATGTTTGTAAAAAAGCAAGAATCAGTACATCATGTTTTGGATGGATTTGATTCTTTGCTTTTACTAGTTGTTTTCTTTAAAATGAGCAGTTCTAAATCAGCCTTTGAGTTTAACAAGTTTTTGCATGAGGCATTTGCAGTAACAGGCTACATGGTTTGCGTCCTGTAACATCAAGCTTTCCGCATAGAAGCTAAACTATGAGGCATTCGAACTGATGCAAATTTGACCAGCTAGGTCTAAAATTGGTAATTATGTTAACTTCAGATAAATAATAGAGCGAGAGATAGCATGAGTGCTGCATGGGACTCAGTTTTCAGATGTCTTCCTTTTTTAACCCATTCTCAAGCTGATAGAATTCACAAATATATAACCTCATAATTCAGTGACTTCAAGATTTCTTACTATTTTATTCATACAGATTTTTCTAAAACCAGTGAGAGGTTAGGGAGTAAGACATCTGCAAATAAAAGCAAAGTATTTATACAAGGTTGATGTTTAAGCATGAATATCAAAACCATTTCTTTTGCTCTAAGGAGTATTTGGAAATACACTTTTGGTTTGTTTCCATTCACAGTTTTCTAATGAAAATACAAATTCTGCTTTCATTCATTTTCACCAGCTATCAGGCTTTTCATAAAAGTGTTATTCAGTCACAAACATTAAACTAATATTGTTGGCATTCTGCATGACATCTTTATTTTCCAGGACAAGCTCCTGATGTTTTTCTCTATAACATAGCTGTTGAATAGTATATTTAAATTCCTCCCTTTGATTTTATTTGTAGGCCTGAAGACCATCGTGGGGGCCCTAATCCAGTCGGTGAAGAAGCTCTCAGATGTAATGATCCTGACTGTGTTCTGCCTGAGCGTGTTTGCACTAATAGGATTACAGCTATTTATGGGCAACCTGCGAAACAAATGTTTGCAATGGCCCCCAGATAATTCTTCCTTTGAACTAAACATCACTTCCTTCTTTAATAACTCATTGGATGGGAACGGTACCACTTTCAATAGGACAGTGAGCATGTTTAATTGGGATGAATATATTGAAGATAAAGGTAAGATATACTCTTTTAACCATTAAGCTATTTAGTCCTTTAAATATATATTTTTTAAAGTATATATAGTGAAAATTGTCTCAATTTTGATGTGAACCAAATTAGTTAGACCAGTTTAAGATAACTTAATATATGTGATGGGAAGTCCCCTGGTGGCTCAGTGGTGGAGAATCTGCCTGCAGTGCAGGAGACACGGGTTTGATTCCTGGGTTGGGAAGATCCTCTGGAGGAGAGCATGGCAACCCACTCTAGTATTCTTGCCTGGAGAATCCCATGGACAGAGGAGCCTGGTAGGCTACAGTCCATGGGGTTGCAAAGAGTCAGACATGACTGAAACGACTGAGCACACATGTATGCAATATATGTGATATAGAAATCAAATGATACCTTACTCCTTTTTCCTTATCCTTTGATCAACATGATAAAAGTACCATTTGAAGACATATTCTTTTCCCCAACGAGTCTTGAAAGCAATACAATATAATGCTGTATAAGCAAAAATATTTATTTGAAAGACGTTGATCAAGAGTTTTCAGTCATCTTAATAAATAAATCAGTAATTTTAAGTATTCAGTGTATTTTACTGAAATGGATTGTTAAGAAGACTGAGAAATTTGACTCAATATATGTACTGAGCACTTATGATGTATCTGGGAGTAGAAAAATCAAGATGACATCTGAATTTGTGTACTCATCAGAAAGTTAAGTTTAGCAGCCTTAGTCCAGCATCACTTATTAATGAGAAAGTACAAACTCAAAACCTACATTTATAATATTTTTATTTCAGCTTATCTCTTTGGTATCAATCATTGTATTAAAATTGTTTGATTTTATTTTAGAGATGGACTTAAAAACATAGTAATGATATACTTCAGTATAGGGCTTCCCTGGTAGTTTAGCAGTAAAGAATCTGCCTTCCAATGAAGGAGATGTGGGTTTGATCCCTGGGTTGGGAAGATCCCCTGGAGAAGAAAACGGCAACCCACTCCAGTATTCTTACCTGGGAAATCCCATGGACAGAGGAGCCTGGCAGGCTACAGTCCATGGGGTCTCGAGTCAGACATGACTTAGCAACTAAACACACACACATACTTCAGTATAATTTCTTATTGAAGGCAGCCCCTCTGTCATTGGAATGTCCAAATTCCTCATTCTCTGTGTACAATTAACTAGCCAGCTTCCATTGGTCTCTTGATTATCATTATTCCACAGGGATACTTAGTCTGAGGTATCTTTCATGACTTTTAGAACTATATGAAAATTTCTCATTTCCCACAATATATTAATGTTTTAAGAGTTAGTATTGGTATGAAGATTTATACTGGAGAGATTAAGGTTCACTGGGTAAGTGAATAAATAAAACAAATGATTTCATTATTTATGGGCTTTCCTATTTATTAATATTATAATGGCAGCATAGTGACAATCTTTGCACATAAATTTTTGATGTATTTCTGATTGTTTCTTTCAGATAGATTTATACTAGTAGAATTTTGGAATGTCAAAGATTTTGACCATACTAAGGCTTAGTTCAGTTCAGTTCAGTCACTCAGTGATGGTCCGATGCTTTGCGACCACATGGACTGCAGCACACCAGGCTTCCCTGTCCATCACCAGCTCCTGCAGCTTGCTCATACTCATGTCCATCGAGTATGTGATGCCATCCAACCATCTAATCCTCTGTCATCCCCTTCTCCTCATGCCTTCAATCTTTCCCAGCATCAGGATCTTTTCCAATGAGTCAGTTCTTCACTTCAGGTGGCCAAAGTATTGGAGTTTCAGCTTCAGCGTCACTCCTTCCAGTGAACATTCGGGACTGATTTCCTTTAGGATTGACTCATTGGATCTCCTTGCAGTCCAAGGGACTCTCAAGAGCCTTCTTCAACATCACAGTTCAAAAGCATCAATTCTTTGGTGCTCATCTTTCTTTATAGTCTGACTCTTACATCCATACATGACTACTGGAAAAACCATAGCTTTGACTAGATGGACCTTTGCTGGCAAAACAATGTCTCTGTTTTTTAATATGCTGTCTAGTTTGGTCATAACTTTTCTTCCAAGGAGCAAGGGTCTTTTAATTTCATGGCTGCAATTACCATCTACAGTGATTGTGGAGCCCCCCAAAATAAAGTCTGTCACTGTTTCCATTGTTTCCCCATCTATTTGCCATGAAGTGATGGGACTAGATGCCATGATCTTCATTCTCTGAATGTTGAGTTTTAAAGCTAAATTTTCACTCTCCTCTTTCCCTTTCATCAGGAGGATCTTTAGTTCTTCTCTTTCTGCCATAAGGATAGTGTCATCTGCATATCTGAGGTTATTGATATTTCTCCTGGCAGTCTTGATTCCAAGTTGTGCTTCATCCAGCCTGGCATTTTGCATGATGTACTCTGCATTAAGTTAAGTAAACAGGGTGACAATATGCAGTGTTGACATATTCCTTTCCCAGCAACAACCAGTTTATAGTTCCATGTTCAGTTCTAAATCTTACTTCTTAACCTGCATACAGATTTCTCAGGAGGCAGGTCAGGTGGTCTGGTATACCTATCTCTTTAAAAATTTTCATTTGTTGTGATCCACACAATCAAAGCCTTTGGCATAGTCAATAGAGCAGAAGTAAATGTTTTTCCGGTATTCTCTTGCTTTTTCAGTGATCGAACAGATGTTGGCAATTTGATCTCTGGTTCTTCTGCCTTTTCTAAAACCAGCTTGAACATCTGGAAGTTCATGATTCATGTACTGTTGAAGCCTGGCTTAGAGAATTTTGAGCATTACATTGTTAGTGTGTGTGATGAGTGCAATTGTGTGGTAGTTTGAACATTCTTTGGCATTGCCTTTCTTTGGGATTGGAATGAAAACTGACCACTTCCTGTCCTGTGGCCACTACTGAGTTTTCCAAATTTGCTGGCATATTGAGTACAGCACTTTAACAGCATCACCTTTTAGGATTTGAAATAGTTTACCACTAGCTTTGTTTGTAGTGATGCTTCCTAAGTCCCACTTGACTTCGCATTCCAGGATGTCTGGCTCTAGATGAGTGATCACACCATCATGGTTATCTGGTCATGAAGATCTTTTTTTTTGTATAGTTCTTTTGTGTATTGTCACTTCTTCCTAATGTCTTCTGCTTCTGTTAGGTCCATACCATTTCTGTCTTTTATGTGCCCATGTTTGCATGAAAGATGGCTAGAGAGGCATAGTCTCAAATTCCGAGAGATCAAATTATATAACTCCTATTGCAGTGTCTATCTTACTGAATTCCCATTAATATTAACTGTTACTATATGGTAGAGAGAAAAGTATATCCTCTTTTTAATTATTAATGTGGTAGCATTTATGTTTATCAGTAGCATTAGCAATTAATATATTTTATATAGTGTGAATTATCTGTTGGTATTTTTACTCATTATTCTATGAAATGATAGTATATTTTGGGAAATTCATAAGAATTCTATAATTTATCAAGTATATTAACCTTTTGTCTTTTTTTTTGCAAATGTATTCTCTAGCTTGTTTTTCTTCTCATTGTTTTTGATGCCTAAATGACTTGATTTTTAGGCAATCAAGTCATCAAATTTGTAGGTTCCCCCCCATATTTAAGTTTATAAATGCCTCTGAATTCAGAGATAATACAAATTTTCACCTAAATATTCTACATATAAAACAGCCTCATATATTCTCCAGTATAGAAAGTCTTCATATTTTTATATTAATGGACTTGTTTCTAAATCTTTAGAATTATTTTTTGATATATGTTATGAGGTAATGATCTAATTTTTTTCATAAAACTATGACTCAGATTGACCCACGTAATAAAGTAAGATATTCTTTGAATATAGACTCTCAGTATTTCTGAAAACTAAAAAAAAATTTGTGAGGGATATGTGTGTGTGTTTTAATGTGTTTATGTCTGTGTGTTTTTGTATGTGAATATGTAAATATGTATGTTTATGCATTTGTCTGTTTCCTGAGATACTCTTTGCAACTTATTAGCATCATGTATAAGGTATTCCTTAAGAATAAAAACTAGGTATACTTCGAAAATCTTTATCTCCAAAGGGACAAATTTATCTTGAAAGATAATAATCAAGCCAAAACTCAAAACAAAACACTTATTTATAGCATCATGGAAAGGGCAAACACCTAAGCCCACTTTTCACAAGAACCTGTTAAAAGTGGCGGGAAAAAAATGTCTGAATCCATTTTGAGTCCAGACAAAATGTATTTGTAGAGTAAAATGTTTTTTCATGGCAGCATTTAGAAGCAGCAAGGCTTTTCTTTCTCTCACTTTCTGTGCCAAGTAAAAAACATCAGTTTGGCAACTCTTTTTTGAATTATCTCACCTGGGTTTGATCACTGGGTTAGAAAGATTCACTGGAGAAAGGAATAGCACTCCAGTATTCTTGCCTGGAAAATTCCATGGACAGAGGAGCCTGGCGGGCTACAGTCCATGGGGTTGCAAAGAGCTGGACGTGACTAAGAGACTAACACTTACTTAAGCGATTTGAGTTTATATTTGCAATAAATACTAATAGGGAATGCTATAATAGTTACATCTTAGAGACATTTCTTTTTAAACAGATTTTCTAAACATTTGTTTAATCAAAATGTTTGTGATATTTGTATGGTATCAGTTATTATTTTCATTTAGCCTTACACATATTTGGGCTTCCCTGGTGGCTCAGGTGGTAGAGAATCCGCCTGCAATGCGGGAGACCTGGGTTCGATCCCTGGGTTGGGAAGATCCCCTGGAGAAGGGAAAGACTACCCACTCCAGTATTCTGACCTGGAGGATTCCATGGACTGTATAGTCCATGGGGTCGCAAAGAGTCAGACACGAGTGACTTTCACTTCACTTCACTTCATACACACATTTATTATTTCATCAGTTTTATTATGCTTTTAAAAAAATGTAAGCTTTATTACCAGACACAGTGGCTGAAGTGTTTTGAAGGTTCTTCAAAATGATTCTCTCTATTCTCTGCTCTTTTAAATAGGTCACTTTTATTTTTTGGAAGGGCAAAATGATGCTCTGCTTTGTGGCAACAGCTCTGATGCAGGGTAAGTGCTGTTTTGTGTCGAGCCTCAGTCCACACTGCTCCATAGGCCTTAGCCTGCCACCTCCCGCCTACCCTGCCCCCGCTTGCTCCTCATTCAAAGCCCTCCATAAATTCCACTTCACGCTGACTCAAAATAGCTGGGATAAGCGTGGATTGTCACCTCCTTCACACACTCATGCAGCAATTATTTTTCCATACTAGGTCACAGCTAATCTTCCAAATTAGTTCAATGGAAAATAGAAAGAAAAACAATACATATACATAAAAAGCTCAAGTTAATAGAATTCATAACCATGTTCTTTTATAAGTGTGATATTCTATATATACTAATGTGGTCTCCATGGCATAAAATATATCTGAAGATAATGTCAGTATCTGATCTGTAGTGAGTACATGTTTAGCATATTTTAGCAAAATCGTTAAGAGCATAGACCCGAGAGTTTACTCGAATTCAAACCCGAACCTCACCATATAATGTCACCTCTCCTTGCCCTGATTTCCCCATGGGATAAGTAGGAATAAATTATAAGGTGACTGTGAGAATTAAATGGATTAATGAATGTATAGCTATTACAGAATTCAATAAGTACTTTTAATTATCATAACTGGCATTATGTGAATGCTTGTTGTTAAGAAGCATTTTCCCTGGAGCTAAAGCTAGGAGGAAAATTCATAGAAATAGTTCTTTCTGTATTTATGAGATTTTAGAATCATAAATGGAAGTCTGATGTTCCTTCTGAGGTAGGTGCTATTGTGGACATTAGTAACTAGTACCTGTAGCAGAATCCCCAACGGTAACAAGCTTTGCATTTGGCTCATATGATATTGTGCTGCGTTTATCTCCAGATCTTAATGATAAGTAAAACAGACTGATTTTAACTCTTCTCTGTACTGTACTAAGTGTTTTACATATGATGTCTTATTCAGTGATTGTAAGTTTGGAGGCAGGTTCTGTTATTAGCCTTTTCTTACATACAATGTGTTCCAAACCAGCAACTTGCCCGAGATCACACAGCCCAGAGTGTCAAGCACAATGTTGAATCCAGGTCAGCTTAATCATTAAGGTCATACTGTGAAATGTTCACTCTGCAGACTCATTCACTCCTCTTGGTATGCACCCTCCCTATCTTTTTCTTACCCCGCTTTCCTACCTCCACACTCAACACACTTCTGCCTCTAGATATCTTCAGTGAAAATCAAATTTTTCCCTGCAGACTTATTTTTCTGTTCATCTTCACAAATCTCAGAAGATAGTAATCATAATATGATTGCTTCTATAGGGAGGCACGATAAATATAATAATGACAATCATGAATCACAGAGAAATCCACAAATAGACTTAGCAGATTCTGTTGTTATGTAAATCAGTCTTCTTAGTCCTGGACTCAGCACTGGGTAAAGTGAGAACAATCTGCTTTTTCTTGTGCTGCATAAAATAGACATCAGGGTCTATAAAAACAGAAAAGCCAGCCATCCAACTTGCAGTGATGGATGTCCCCTCTTTCTTTTCACCTAATCACAGCCAGTGTCCAGAAGGATACATCTGTGTGAAGGCTGGTCGAAACCCCAACTATGGCTACACAAGCTTCGACACCTTTAGCTGGGCTTTTCTATCCTTATTTCGTCTCATGACTCAAGACTTCTGGGAAAACCTTTATCAACTGGTGAGAACAGATGAAATGATTCTTCTGGGAAGCATGAACTCCTGAGATCAAGAGAACTATAATAAAATACTTTATTACTGAGAATGCATGCTTGTAGCATTCTGTATAAAAGTTAATAAAATATCTCTTCCATTTTTGCAGACACTACGTGCTGCTGGGAAAACATACATGATATTTTTTGTGCTGGTCATTTTCTTGGGCTCCTTCTATCTAATAAATTTGATCCTGGCTGTGGTGGCCATGGCCTATGAAGAACAGAATCAGGCAACGCTGGAAGAGGCTGAACAGAAAGAAGCTGAATTTCAGCAGATGCTTGAACAGCTTAAAAAGCAACAAGAAGAAGCCCAGGTATAGTAGCAAGCATCGAGTCCTTTTGTATTTATCTCCATCCTCTGACCATACTGTCAAGATCAGAGATATTTAAACACACAAAATCAGCAGTGATAACTGATAGTAGAAACATGCCATATATGTTTAATAAGTGCTGGGAGTCTATTTGGTAATTAGAGACTTATTCTTTTATTTTGATGATTACTTGGGCTTCCCTGGTGGCTCAGACTGTAAAGAATCCACCTGCAATGACAGAGACATGGATTTGATCTCTGGGTTGGGAAGATAATGCTGGCAAAGGGAATGGCTACCCACTCCTGTATTCTTGCCTGGAGAATTCCATGGATAGAGGAGCCTGGCAGCCCACAATGCATAGAGTTGCAAAGAGTCAGACATGACTGAGCCACTAACGTGATCACTTAACTATAGTAATGGCATCCAAACATGGCAAATTATAATGAGTTTATTGGCATTTTTTTCTCCCTTGTGACCCTTCATTCACTCAAGCTCACAAAGGAGTTATACCTACATGCCTTTGGTTGAACTATTTTCTTAATCTTCTGGGGAAGCAGAATTCAGTTCTGGTTGCTTCTTCCTTCGTGTCACTAGAGGTGGGAAAGGTCAGAAAACCCAGGTCAAACTGAGAAGATTATTTTATAGAGTCTGGAAAAAAAGACAAAATCCTATTTAATATTTATTTTCTATTTGAAGAGTTCAAATGCAAGTTTGTGGATTGCATAAAGAAAACACTGGTACATAAACATGCTAAATCATTACATTCTGTGCCCACTACCCTGTAAATCTTATAATTTGGACTTGAAGTTTCAAAATAATTTCTCTAATTATATGTGCTTGACAATGTTGTTAATCCAATCACCTATATTCGTTTTTACTGAATATAGAGTACAGTTCCCTTTTAGCACTAAGTATCCTAAATATGTAATAAAGATCAGATAAATAAAATTATACTGTAATAGCAGCAACAATATTGAGCACTTTATCTTTCCAATAATTGTACTGTTGCCATGATTGAGGATTTTCTTATATACAGTCTCTAATTTGTTTTCATTGTGCATTTCTTAGTGAAATAATCATTTTAAGTCAAAGAGGAAAAAAAAGCTTATTAAAACAAAATTCTTCACTGAATTAAATTTAATAATTTATACTGGCACTAAAAATCATTGTCAAGTGGAAGTGTGCTAGATCAGGTTAAAATAGGAAACCTTTAGTTCTTAAATTATTTGCTTCTTATGACATTGTTTAAATAATAGAAAAAAGTCTTTATGATATTTGAATGTCTTTTGCATTTTACTAGATAATTAGAATGTGTAGTATGAAGCCATGGCTTGAAGATCTTCCTTGAAGTCACATGTATGATCTTTCACTTTTCTCTTAATTTTAATTCTTTAAGTGGTTTAATGATAATGTGTGTGTGCTAAGTCGCTTCATGTCTGTCTCTTTGCGACTCTATGGACTGTAGCCTGCCAGGCTCCTCTGTCCATAGGATTCTCAGGCAAGAATACTGAAGTGGGTTGCCATGACCTCCTCCAGGGAATTTTCCCAACCCAGGGATTGAACCTGTGTGTCTCTTACATGGGCAGGTGGAAATTTTACCACTAGCACTACCTGGGAAGCCCGACAATGACAATATATGAGCTGTTTTCCAAAATACATACTAGGATGGAGAATCATTTTTTAAAATCACATATTCATGATACCAAAGATAAGTGAAGCAGTAACATGGATAGAGTTTTTCAAAGTTTATGTGCAACTGCCATTTCCCTTGGACCCTTCTAGGCAGCAGCTGCAGCAGCTTCGGCTGAATCAAGAGACTTCAGTGGTGCTGGTGGGATCGGGGTTTTCTCAGAGAGTTCTTCAGTAGCATCAAAGTTGAGCTCCAAGAGTGAAAAAGAGCTGAAAAACAGAAGGAAGAAGAAGAAACAGAAAGAACAGTCTGGAGAAGAAGAAAAGGAAGATGGGGTCCACAAATCTGAATCTGAAGACAGCATAAGAAGAAAAGGTTTCCGGTTTTCCTTAGAAGGAAGCAGGCTGACATATGAAAAGAGGTTTTCCTCTCCACATCAGGTAAGCGTATTATATTATATCAATTGCATTTGTTATAGCAAACACATGTATTTAAAATATGACAGAATTTGGTTAGAGATAAAACTGCCTTCCTCCTTGATGACACCATACTTTCAGAATAGTAATGACTGATGAATAAGTTTTGGTTATCACCTCAAAGAATTTGTGAGTTTTACAACATTTTGGAATTCCAGGAAACCATTTTTAGAGCATTTGGGAAGGCTTGTGATTTTGAGATTTCCCTAAAGACTGGTAAGCATCTCAGGGCAATTTTCCACCTAAGGAGTAATCAGTAGATGGTTCCCGTCCCTTCATAGCTGTGGTGCCTGAACCCAGTGAACTGTCGGTTTTCTGAGTGGCAGCTTCCTAGAACTGAAGAGTGGATTCTCTCAGACTATCTGTGCAGTTGTTCCCATCCACCTGCCAACTTCATATGAGGAATGTATTCTTTGTGTCCTTGTTTCAAGAGAAACCGGAGCATCATTTTTCTAAAAGTGTCATCAAAAATTTTAGGTAGATGCGCACTGAGGAAGATCTATGATACTAAATAAACAATTGTGTTTAACTGCACTTGATTGCCTATGTCTCATGTTTAAGGAGACTTGAATGAAAATAATATGTTGACTTATATAATGCAGAAAATGTTATCTAGATGCTTCTGGCTTATCTACCAACACCAGCTGCTGTAACTTTGAAATTAAGGACCATTAACTGTTTTCAAAATTACCAAAAGAATTACAGGTTTTCGGTACTGAAATACTTCATATCCATACAATTAACAGTAACAATTTGAACACCGACAGCAATGATAATGGCTAAAACTTACCTGGTGCATTGCTTCTTACAGTATAAACTTATTGAGGCCACTCAGGGCAGCCCTAGGGGGTATTGTCATCCTCATCCCCAATCTGCAGATGTGAAGACAAAGGGACGGGTGGTATTCTTTGTTGAGCGCCTGTTTTGTGTTTGGCATTCTTCTTCTTCTACCGTAATTAATGTTAAACACCCTGAATATGACTCTTTTCACTACATTTTAGGCTCAGTGAGGTTAAATAATTGTCCGTGTCATATAGTTATTAAACTATATGTCATATAGTTATTAAAGGTTGAAGTAGCATTCACAGTTGGCCTGACACTGAAACCCTTGAACTTTCTGCTGTATTAGGCTGACTAGAAAGAATATTTTTTAAAAAGTCTTAAGAAGCTGATGAGAAAATTTACAGTTTGATTTCATTTAAAAGATATGTATATTTAGGATTATATATGTTCTTTGTATCCACAGTCTCATATAACCTTATGTTTAATATGTATATAATTTTTATAGGTCAGCCTGATTCACTCTAAGTCTAGGTAACATTATGAGATATGCTAAATGAAAGGATTAGTGCAGTTGAATTAAATTTGAAGTAGAATCTACTCTTGTTCGTGTTGTTGTCATGATCATTATGCTTTCATTAGTGGAGACTTGAATCTCAATAAATGTGAATGTAAAAAAATCAAATCTCCCTTTTAGAGTATTGTTTGTTTTGAAGGAAGGGAAGAGGGAAACAAGAGGAGAAAAGAAGGGAAATAAGTTAGCTGGGGAAAAACTACCAAAATTTGAAACTGTAAACCAGATACCAGATACCACAAAGAGTCACCCCAGTTGCTTTATCTCAAGTCCAATAGAACTAATTCTAGGCAGAATAGTTAAGTCTGAAAATGTTAGGTTCTACCCACCTTTTTCTGTACATGTTGTCCAAAGACGTAACATTTTCCCCATACCATCTTCTTAAAACTTCTGCTTCTTAACTAGCTGGGTATCATAGGTGATGGCTGACTTATACAACATGTAATATCTGGCTCAAATGGATATCTGTTTCTGAAGTGGTATTTGTATAAAAATAGAACTGAAGATTTTTATCTGAAAAAGAAGTAATCAAGTAACTAATTGAGAAGCTGGAGAGGGCAATGAAGATACAAAGAGAGAGAGAGAGAAAAGGAGGGGAAAGAAGGGAGGGATGCTGAAGTCATACTAATTTCACTTTGCAAGACCCTTGTAAGTAATACTGAAAATAGTGAGCCTGGCTACAGTGGTAAAGGGTCCATAGCTTTTGCTAGGTTTTGCAGGGCACAAGGCCCACATGTATTAAAAACTATTGTTTTATAGGGACATGATAGGCAATTGTATTGGTAACCATTGCTATTTTCATATTGAAAAAATATATAATATATACTTTTACCACTGGATTATAATTTCCTCAGAGTAGGTGGATTGTATGAAATACTTTTTAGACTTCTTAAGACTTGTTACTGTGGGATGGGGGAAAGAAGGAAGTCCAAGAGTGCAATTTCTAACCACGGCTCAAGACAATCTGGATATTTTATTTTTAAAGCATTTATAAGATACTGTTGGCCTTCTAAAGTTATTATTTCCCTCTGTATTTGTGATAAACCAAAGATCCACTTATTATGGCAGATTTTTTTCTTACTGTCCATCCATCCTCTATTTGTAACAGGACATTTGATTGCTACAGATTTATGTAATTAATATAAGCAGTGGACATTGAGGCTAACACATGGAGAACAATCATTTTCCATATAGCTGCCACATGTAAACTATTCTCTTGTGTGGCATAATTCACCTTTGAACATTGAGAAACAGTGTGTCTAATTTTATAACATTTCTCTCCAAACCATCTGCTGGCACTAACTGAGGGCAGAACTTGTAGTATAAAAACATAAACTGTTACTAAGATGGTACATATACATAATTTCTACTTAATTTCCTATTGTCAAGCATTTATTGTCTGGCTTTCTTTCTGAGGTAGTGATAACCAGTAGGTCACAAATTCTGTAGATATTATGTTCTTATATCTAATTCAAAGTCCCTTGTGAATAGAGAAATGAGACATGAAAGAAACTGGATAGTGTAGGAGAGGTTGTAAAAATATTCATGTGGAAATAACAAAGGAAATGAGTTATCTTACTAATGAAGTTGATAATAGCATGAAAAAACATGCGTATAGGAAAAGAAGAAATAAGTTCTTCTGGGAGAATAGATCAGTATTCTTAGATGTGTTTCTTTCTGTAAATAATGACTAAGATCACATAATATAAGGTAGTATTTAAAGATGACAGACATTTTATAGATGTTCATAGGTGTCACTGAGAAAATCATTCTTTAGCTGAAAGTAAAATTAAATGAACACTTATTAGTCAGGGAATGTAAAATATATATAGGTACAAAATAATAATTTTAGTTAGCTTTAAATCCTTTGGAGATAAAAAGATGAAACTAGTAATGTTTAAATGATGAGTTGGTATTTTATTAATAATCATAGAAATCCAACTTAAGCCAGCTTAAGCAAAAAAGAGAATTAGATCATGTAAATAATATCAATGAGTACCTTTGGGCACAGCTGGACTCAAGGGCTCAAAACATGTTACCAGGGCAAAGTATCTCTCCACATCTACAGATTCCTCCAACATGGTGATAAGATGCCCACCATGACTCTGAACTTATAGTCAGTGGTTTTAGCAACCTCAATAAAAAATGTACCCCTTTCAATTGCAAAAGAAATTGGTGACTGTCAGTGGACCATGCAGAGTCCCCTACCCATTTTTAAACCAGTCTCCATGGCCAGAGGTATGGAATACACTCATTGGCTAGACCTGGATCATGGTCTTGCCAGAGAGCATTTCTTGGAGATAATCAGGGTACTGTCAACAAAGGACAAATGGATATTGGAGAAGCAGAAACAAGTGCTCCCTAGAGTGAAGTTGTAAAAGTGGACTAGTGGTAAACAGAAAATGATTCATTGTGCTCAATGCTACTGTGTTTGAGAATCAAAGTAAACTGAATGATGCCAGTGACATCGTAGCCATCTAGAAGATTGTTAAATGATTGTGACCAGACACTTAGTGAAAACCAGGTGTTTGTAAATGTGCTCTTCAGATTTCTTGAGACAGACAAAAGAGTGAAAATCAGGGAATGAATCATACAGTCTTTCAGTTTGATCTGTTTAAATTATTCATGAGGACTGTTATAAAATATGCAAGGGGAAGGGGAGAAATTGCTCCTTGTTACTATAATTAAACAGACCTACTAGCAAGATTGATTTCATTTTTCTCTGTGGGGAGATCTGCATTGGGGTGTGGTCATGTGGTCACTAGTGCACTCTTACTGATGAAGTTTTGACTTCAAAGGAACTAAATATAGCTGTGTACTTAATTGCTCCCCATTGGATTGTTAAGTAAGAATAGTTTCTAGAGATAAGAGTTTAGTAAAGATTTCAGTTCTGTGTGCCAGAAATGAAACAAAAAAGTCTTCAGGGGTACTTCTGACTCTCAGAAGTCATGGGTAAAGTAGAAGAAAATGACAGAAAATCCGAGCTCAGAAGATGAAAATGAAGGAAGGAAGAAAACAGGGAAAGCAAAAGAAAAGAGCTGAACCCAGGAGAAAGTTCCAGAATGCCACCAGCAGTTACCATATAAGCCCTTGATCACACCCATCCAATGCCTTATCCTAGGTAAGTCAGCGGCTATGAAGCGATGAGTCCTGGCTCATATTTTCCAGAACACTTAATTCTGTTCATCTGGTTTTTTGTTTCCTTCCTTGCGGTTGATAGTCTTTACTGAGCGTCCGTGGCTCCCTGTTCTCTCCAAGACGCAACAGTCGGGCGAGCCTTTTCAGCTTCCGAGGCCGAGCCAAGGATATCGGCTCCGAGAATGATTTTGCGGATGATGAACACAGCACCTTTGAGGACAACGACAGCAGAAGAGACTCTCTGTTTGTGCCGCACAGACACGGGGAGCGGCGCCACAGCAACGTCAGCCAGGCCAGCCGCGCCTCCAGGGTGCTCCCCATCCTGCCCGTGAACGGGAAGATGCACAGCGCCGTGGACTGCAACGGCGTGGTCTCCCTGGTCGGGGGCCCTTCTGCCCTCACGTCTCCTGCTGGGCAGCTCCTACCAGAGGTGAGCCCAGTGAAACCTGCAGCTCTTGGGGAGGGAGGTGTGGCTGGTGCAGGCGGCAGTGGTTTTCTATTCCCACCTGTATGAGTTTTAGTGAGCCTACTCTTCAAAGGCCAAGGGTCAGTTCAGTCAAGTTATGAACTTATTTTGTCAAATTGTTCCTTTCAGACTTTTCTACAAATGAATTAAAAACAAATGTATGACAAAACCCACTACAATATTGTAAAGAAATTAGCCTCCAACTAATAAAAATAAATGAAAAAAAAAACCAACAAAAAAAAACATAGGTTGGATCTCATAGACCGTAATGAGAAGACCTCCATCATTATTACCACCATATCAAACTTGCCAAAAACACAGCAACAATTTATCATGCATTATTTTTAATTAATATAAGCAAAATAAATGCAAGAAATGATATAAATGCCCATCTTAAGCATCTTGTTATTTCTCATCCTTTAAAAGGAGTATTTGATACTTGCACTTGAAGTAGATAGTATTACTAAATGCATCTAAATTCTGCAAAACAAGGTTCTTCCTCTTGGCAAGTCAAAGTGCTATAACATTTTGGCACCCAGTCAAATGACCGTTGTACATTTATATGGTAAAGAAGCCACTCGAAGTACCTGGTAAAGTGATGTGTTATAACTTAGAGTCGATTTCAATTTTTATATTACTGTCCTGAGTTTTTTTAATTAACATAATGGTCATAAATCATGCATACGGAACTTAGTAGAATTTAGTTTCAGCTAAATACCAGACACTGGGATATATTATTGACATTTCCTTCGTAAAACATAAATGCTTTTTAACTTTGGTATTAAATAAGATTTCATTTGCCAGTATAAAAAATTCTAGCAATTTGGTTGTACTTTATAGTTTACCAAATCATATTAAAATCTTCTTTGTATGATGTTTTTTTTTGCAAAATTTTCCTCATTATAGTTGGATGAGCTCTGCCAGTCACAATAAAATCATATGGAGTCAGCTTTCAGTCACCTAATAGAAAAACTTCTGACTTTGGATTATAGAAACAGCCATTGATCATTCTTACTTTTTTTGCCTGGCCTCTCCCCGCCATTTCTCCCAGAGAGATACTCAAGTATCCTAGAATCAGATCAACTCATGAATCAAAATAGAACTTTATTGTGAAAGAACCTGGAAAAATGCAAAAGGAATGTTAACTTCTCTTAAAAAATAATCATGCCTAACTATGTACCAGACAGTGTCCAGAACACTTTCCTTGCATTAATTCATTTAATCCTCACAACAATACTTTATCATAGTTATTAATATTATCTCCATTTTACAGAGAGGAAACTGAGGCTTGTGCATGATGGAGCTAGGATTTGACCCTATATATGCTGGCTACTGAACCTACATTCTATCCATATTGCAATATTACCTCCCACTAATTTACTTTAAATTTTCTTAAATGGGAAAGAGATGGTTAAGGAAACAAACCCTTTCATTTTTACCCAGTGTTTCTCAAGATTTATTTCGTCATCAGACTACTTGCCTCAGAATTCCCTGGAATACTTCTTAAAATGGAGATTCTTCATTTCCCCCTCCCTCCACTCTTGGCAGCCACCATTCTCCTCTGCTTCTCTGAGTTTGATAACCAGAGGGTCCAGCGTTTCAGTTATGCAAGATAAATAGGTTCTGGAGATCTATTGTATGGCATAGTGCCTAGAGCTAAGAATACTGAATTGTAAACTTAAAATTTGCTAAGAAGATAGATCTTATGCTGTGTTCTCAACCCAAATAGCAACAGTAACAATGATAAGGCAGTGGAAGGAAACTGTAGAAGGTGATGGGAATGTTTATGAACTGATAGTGGTAATGGTTCACAGGTATATACTTATTCTTAAACTCATCAAGTTGTGAGTGTGAAGTATACATAGCTTTTTACATGTTGATAATACTTCACAAAAGTGGTTTAAAGAAAGAAATGAAGATTTCTGGGCCCACTCAGATTTACTCAGACCAAGACCAAAAGGCCAGGAATCAGTGATTTCTTCTTTCTTGACAAGCATCCCACATGGTTCTTACACATATTGAAGTATGAGTATTTCTGATCTTGATAAATGTTAATTGAGAACATGAAAATAAACCTACAACTTCTTTACATAAATGCAAGAGAATTTTAGTCCATCAGAAAATATTTAGCGTTTATCAGTAATTATCACTCCTGTCCTATCACAGAGGGGGGAATAAATCTCTGAAGGCAAGTTCGGGCAGTTTAAACAAAGCCTAGTTTAGTATCCATTCCCTGCTGCTTGGTGTCCACCCTTCAGTGTTGCAATCAAGTGCTGTGAGGCAGGGCCCCGCACCATGGTGTGGCAGGAGCTGCAGAGGCAGACCACAGATGTGGCTTTGCAAGACTGCAGAGGGAAAGAACAGAAAATAAGCAGCTGTGATCAAATGCTACCTTCCAGAGCACACAATATCCTGCACTTTCACATTAATTCAGTTGAAGCAATTTAATTTAAGAAAGAATTTCCTTGGTAATATCATTAGAGAGTTTGAAATCTAGCACTAAAAATTAGACAAATATCGGATAACATACATGATTTTGTACAGAGCAGAAGGGACTAGATGGCCTTTAAGTGACCCCATTTTTTTTCCTCCAAACTTTGACTTTCTCTGATGAGGCAAAATATTTTCAGTTCTGATGCAACATTAATAGGATGTTACATTCTTAATAATTAACTAAATAATAATTAAACTAAATTTTATAACTTTATCTTATACTTACAAGAGAACCCATCCTTGGCATTGAAACTCTAATTTAAGGCAAGACATCATAATGGGGGATCTTTGATTTTTAGCAATGATATGATGAATTGATTCTTTTCTATTCCAAAATAAACTCACCAGAATTTCAATATGGGCAGAAATTTATTCCCACTTCAAGATTTCAAGCAATGAAGTTAGCGATCACAGGAGAAAAAAGGGGCAAGACTCAAGCATTTCTAATGCAAGTCTGAGTGCTAATAATAAAGAAGAAGTCACTTTTATTCCTCTGAGGATTTTCCTTATTTATATAAGCAATATGAGCCTGTTCACCTACTTTATTGTGTTATCGGTAATTAACATTATTTTATTAACCTTGTTACCTCTAATACATACATAGTCAAAAGCAGAATTTCCACTCCATTAATAGGATTGTCATTAATGAGGATGAACATTCATTTAGGTCACCCTAAAATTAATTTTACTATGAAAGAAAAGTAAAATTCATGAGAAAAAATAACCCCTCTCGGAAACAAACCTTTTTAAATCAAAAAGTTGTCTCTTAGAGTTGAAAATATTTAATCTCATCAGGGAAAGGCAAAGTGTGAAGGTAAAAAAATGGGGTTGCTTAAAGGTCATCTAGTCCCCTCTGCTCTATACAAAATCATATATGCAGTCCTGTATCTGTACCTGTCTATAATGAACAGAAACATTTTAACATGGTATTCACACTTTAGGAGTGCTACTACTGATGCATATTAGGGAAACCTGTAAAGTTCTTTTCATTCATTGAACCACATGAATATATATAAAGATCTAATAATATGTGAGTAAATCAAGGAGTAATATGCTTCAGTTTGAGGTTCTAGATAGGATTGACTGAAATACTAAAAGGTTATCCCAAAAGAAGCAAGATGCCTCCAGTCCAAAGCTCCAAGATGGATGAATTAGAAAAGTCCATCTTGATCACAAACCCAGGCATCCCTGAATGCTGAGAATATGATGGGCTTTCAAACCCTTCCCAAGAATGATGATTCTAGCAATGTCTTAGTGAGCTGTTTATATCTGACAAAGCATAGTGAATATTTGGCTAAATAACACCTATTGCGGGAACACTTTGGCCTTTAAAAATACTAGTATTTCATATGAAATTTTGTTTTTAGGGCACAACTACTGAAACAGAAATCAGAAAGAGACGGTCCAGTTCTTATCATGTTTCCATGGATCTTTTGGAAGATCCTTCAGCAAGGCAAAGAGCAATGAGTATGGCTAGTATTTTGACCAACACCATGGAAGGTATGTCAAAAGTCTTACAGCACAGTTACTTGGTGGTGCCTTGGTAATGGTGATTAAAAAAACTTTCATAAATTCTAAGAATTAAACTCTAACTGAATTGATACCACAATATTATTATTTCTTTTACTAAATAAAAGTAAAATCCACATGCAATACCTCGATTCTGTTGTCTCGTATAGATTTTTACATTTAGCCTCCAGGAAGCTACTGCAAACTCAAGGTATACCTGGAATATAACCTTGGTAAATTAAGTTCTTAAACTGTTGAAGTTTGTCATGTGCATGACATCAAAAGGAATGTAATGATAAATGTTTATTTTTATAGTGATGCTAACACAGTTGAATTGTATTAACTGCTTGAGACTCAAGCTATAAACTCATTTGATTTAACCAGAAGTATAAATGAAAAAAGTGGAAATTAGGGTTTAATATTAACTACTTTGAAGCAAAGTTTTCAAAATTTTGAAAACTACTTTTGCCTCTCTCTCTGATCAGAGTTTAATAATATCTCAACTTTCTCTTTAGTTGCTGATTATATATGAGTAGTTAATACATTGTTAAGAGGTCTGGATGTTATTAATTCCAAAATAAAGAATTTGGGGACAGCTTGATTTGTGATCAGTTATTGACTCTGTGTATCTATTTGTGGCTCTGTAGTTGTTTCTTCATCAGTTAGTATTGATAATGATGTTTAGAATAACATTGTTGTAAAGACTAAATAAGACCTCATCCATAAAACATCTATGTTCCTGGAATGTAGAAGGCAGTCAATAACCAGTATTATTGGTTGCTTTATCATTGTTTTGTTAATTCACATGTTTATGCCTTTCTGTACTTGTTAATGAATTCAAACATCAACTATCAACTTCACCTTGGAAAATACTTTCATATAAAATGTATTCTATCATCCTCCCTTGCTCTCCTTTGCCCTTCTCTCTCTTTCACCTTTATAACCCTCCCTTTCCTTCCCCTCCCAAGTATGTGTGTGTGTGTGTGTGTGTGTGTGTGTGTGTAGATGTGTGGAAGGAAAAAGAAAGATGGAGAATGAGAAAGAACACGAGCATGTGTTCATGCTTCTCTGTTAGTTGTAGTTTCTCTTAATACTGGATAGATTCTTGGAATAATTATTTTCCAGTCTGAATGCAAAGACCCCGTGATGTTTAATAATACCCAAAACCTGAGAGTCACAGCCAAGAAAATCTCACAATGTAGATGGCCATATATATCACAGCCATGTCAGTTGCTACAGTCCCAACATTCGTAATGTCCTAATGCAATATCAGAAATCTTTTCACTGATTTCTATGGGATATTAAACTCAGTACGTTCTTCCCCAACCTCGCCTGCGTTAGCTTGCACTCCCTCTTCCCCCCCAGCTGCCAGTAGCTTGCTCCTCCCTGTCCCTCCAGGTAAATCTTTTGAAGATTCTCTGGTCTTCTGCTCCTTGCCATAGCAAAACCACTGAGAGGAAGCTGCCAGTGGTTCTGCTACCGATGTCAGCAGCATGTCTGCTCCCTAAAGCAAGAAGTAGAGAAGGAGACAGGGTAAGTCTTAATTAACACTAATTTGCACTACTGATGGCATTAAGTTTGAATTAACCTAAGAAGTTACTTAAAAACATCAAGCCACCACCACAAAATTGAACTTATCCACTAAGATTTGGAGTTAAAAATGAGTGCACACATTCCCATATTGCCCTCCATGAATATGTATCTCATGGAATTGCTTAGAGTGAAATGATGTCCTAGAGATAAGAGTAACTTAGGAAGCAGGAGACTGAGTGTTTGGCTTTAATATCTGCAGAGCTTTTAACTTGATATTTTTGCGAGGAACAATGGCTGAGTTTTCATTCTATTTTTCATTGGTTGTGTAGAATGCAAAGCATACTTTTCTTTATTCAGTTATATCTAAACACTTTGAATCTGGCATTAATCAAGGCTGGTTGTTAGCTACATAGTGCACACAGGCAACTAGAACTGTCTTTAATATAGTACTTTTTGGTTCCTGATGGTGGAAAAGTGTCTTAGGTTGACATAATCTGTTTATCTGGGGATCCTTCCTTCTGAGTCTAATTGTGTTTTAGTTTACCTTTGCTTTTTTCAGCCAGGCTTGTTGACCCACGCTGACAACTTTTGTTTTCCCTCTTTTGAACTGCAGCTTGGTTTCCATTGTCCAGGGTAATGAATAGCCTCCTACCTAATGACACTGTAGGAGATACACAGAAATGAATTGTTTCCTTTTCAAGTTTTTAAAATGCAAAAACCACGTGGAAATATTTCCTGGTCACATCTTTGGGAGGAACAGTGGGAGGTGAGGTGGAAGCACTGGGGAATTGAGGGAAGCCAGCAAAGATCTAAACTGAGTTGTAAATGCGTCTCAGTGTGGACAACTGAGGAATAATGGACAACCCAGGAATAATGGAGATGTGGCTGTAGTTCTCTCCTGAGTGCTTTGTTTTGTTTCAAAGTGTGATAATTCTTTTTTCCTTTTGGCATGAATAATTGAATGATTTTATTTTAGAACTTAACAACTCGGCTTCACTTTTTCCTGGTGTCAAGATGAGCAACACTGGCTGTGTTTTCCCTTTTGAACTTTTCTCTTATTTTTTTTCCACACAGTTTCCGTTTGCTTCTCTTTATCTACTAAATTGCAAGTAGCATTTTAAAAAATACTTATGCTGACTGTACATAGGCAAAGAGATTTTTTTTTCAGTTCTCTTTAGTTATTTACTGTAAATTATATTGTCCTTTTATCTTCAGTATAAATATGAGTTTATTTGGGAGTCTAGAAGCATCTACAAAACAGCACATAAAAACTATATGTTGTTCTTCTGCTTTACAACTTAACTATTCTTTATTGTTTACAAAATTACATATTAAGAGAAATGGAAATAAACTGGGTACTTAAAGTATTTCAGTATCTAAAGACACAATTGAAGAATCTGCTTCTAAATGGAATTCTGTGAAAAATAATCAGGAAATTAATTTACTTTAGTGAAGTAACAAACTTTATAAAATTAGTAGTAAATGTCTATCAACAAAGCAAAAATCACCACCTATGGTAGTGTTTGTCCATTGTATGAATTCCCTTAAAAAGTTTAATTTCTAGTAAACTGTCCCAGATTTGGAGAGATATTCCAGTTGCCACAGTAGTAATACTAAATTGACCCACCAGAGTCAGTTATGCTATTGATGAACAAAGAATTTTTTCCTCAATTTTAGTGCTCATCAGTCTCATGAGCTTTAGTGCTAATCAGGTCTCATATTTGGCTGAGTAACTAATAGAGTGTGATACTGGCAGAAAACAACAACTGTATCCTTTTCTCACTCAATAATTGATTGAGATAAATATACCAAAGGAAAATAGTATATAATTTCCTACTTTCTAATTCTCCCAAATTCTTTGCCAATATTTACTTTTTCAGTATTTTGAGCATCACCTTAAACATCTGTGCATTTCTGTCTTTTCTCTCATATTATTTAGTTGAAATTCTTCTTGAAATCATTATAGTATTTTCTTAAGTAAATGTGTCTTTATATGAAATCTTTTATCATAGGTTTGGTGTGATTGTTATTTTGATACATTAAAATAAATGCATTTCATGAAAATTTATTAATTATAGATATGTTCCATCTAAAATCCTCTTGCATTTTACCAGTAGGTTATAAGTGAAACAGTGAGGATCTCACTTTCTTAGAGTGGATATTTCCTCTTCTTTTGTCGTCTATTTAAATCAAGAAATGTGGCAGAAAAAAAGAGTTTTGCTGAGTTTAATATGTAATACTATATCTAATTAGGTTTAACCAGAAACTTTCAAGACTGGTGATACTGACAGAACTCTTTCATTAAAATACCCAAAAAACATATCTAATCCAGGAAACTGAAATTCATCATGACTAATAAAGCTTTTAAAGACCTCCTGAGAGACAGTCTTTCATAATATAAATGTTCTATCTGGAACATAGATGGCATTTAAGTATACTCGACACAAGTCCTACCCATTAATTTTTGATAGCTTTGAAGATAATTATCAGATAGTTTAAAGTTATAGATAGAATCTTGGAAACCATGTTTAACTAAGATACATTTGTAAAGTTTACTAGCCCTTCCACATTTTTTATGACAGCTAGTCTATCAGTGCTTTCCTGCTCAACCATCAAATTAACCTATAATGCCTTTTAACAACTTCAGAATTTTTTGAGTCACTTTCAATTTAAACCAAAGGCTTCTTAAAAGGGAGGAAGCAGTTTTCATAAGTATTCTGTTTTCTTCCAGAACTTGAAGAATCCAGACAGAAATGCCCACCGTGCTGGTATAAATTTGCTAACATGTGTTTGATTTGGGACTGCTGTAAGCCATGGTTAAAGGTGAAACATGTTGTCAACCTGGTTGTGATGGACCCTTTTGTTGACCTGGCCATCACCATCTGCATTGTCCTAAACACCCTCTTCATGGCCATGGAGCACTATCCCATGACGGAGCAGTTTAGCAGTGTGCTATCAGTTGGGAACCTGGTAAGGCTCACTGAGGGTTACTCTGCTCATTGAAAGAATATATGGTTACTTTAATGAATCTCACACATCACTCTCAAATTAAATATGAATTAATTGGCCATATTTACATGGGCAGCAAAAGTTCAGCATTACTTTTTTATAACAAATTATATTGTTTCAGTTAAGTAGTAGAAAAGAGTCAAAGATTTTATTTATAGTTTGACTTAGAATTAAATATAAATTGCCCATTCATTAAAAAGATCATTATAAATTACAGGGGACATAGATCTATGGTAAAATGCTGTTGTGTTCCTCAGGTATTTAGAAGAGACCCTTTCAGACATGTTTACATTTGTCAAACACATTAAAGTCAGATAATTTTGAAATATCTGTTCATACCTGAAGATGGACTTTTAAGGGAAGAAACATCATATAGAGGTTATTATTTCTGTTTGAATTTGTCCTATACATTTGGGAATTTATAAATGATTAAGTTTTGCATATTTTTTTATTTAAAATTCTGTACTAACATTTGTGGCTACATGGTAGAGTGATAGAAATGAAAGTCAAAATGAAAAAATTCAGGTAACAAAAATATATTGATATCAATGTAAGAGGTTTATTAAGTTCTCATGAACCTCCCACCTTGATAAATGAACATATAGACAGGTTCTATATAGATAGTAAATGATATATTCTGAAGGATGATACACAATATTTTTAGACTCTGAATTAACCATTATTGTTCTATTATAACCAGATAGGTCTTAACTGATAAAGTTACAATATATATGCTGACCACTTATTTTGTACCAGACATTGTGCTAAATGGTTTACATAAAATCCCTCTTTGTAGGTACCCACAAAGTCAGTCCTCAGGTAGATACTGAATGTCTGCATTTTACAGTGAGGGAGTCTATACCCATGAGAAATTGACAGAGCAATGAAAGCTCTAAATACTGTATCAGAGGCTCTAAAAGATATTTCAGAGGCTGTTTTAAGCTGTGCCCAAAAATCACAGAACTTTAGGAAAGGACAATAATGTTACCTAGTCCAAATTTTTTCACATATGTAGGAATCACCTCAACATTATCTATAAAAAAGTGAGCAAGGGATAAAATAAGCTTTATGGAGATGAGTATTAGGAAACAGCTCAAATGGGCTTAAGCAAAAATAAGCAAAATAAATTTTAAAAAATAATTCATTACTTCAAGTAACTAAAGTCCATTTGGGCATAGCTCCAGGTTTTAATCTGTCTAGATTCAAGTTCTCAATCAATGTCATTGGGAGTTAGCTTCTTGTGAGCTTTTTCCCAGTATGTTTCTTTCATCTCTGGCTGGATATTCTATTGATGGCAATGTTCGACCAACTTCTATCCTACTGACACAGCTCATTAAGCAGAAAAAGTATGCCTCCTAACTAGTATTTCTAACACAAGCCCAAGTATTGAATACCATCAGCCTGGTTGGAGTTACAGAACCATTTCTAAGCCAGTCAATCTGGTTCTAGGGCTAGAATGCCCTAATAGGTAATCATTTGGTGAGTTTCTGGAAAGCTAGGGAGATCAGAGGCAAAGTCAGGGTGTTGACTGCAATGAGTTACCTGAACCTTTCACTTGAGAATATAAAAGTAAGAATATTAGTTTTATTGTCTTAATTCTTATATTCTTTATCACTTGGTAAACCTTAACTATAGTAAACAATTAAATAACAGCTTGAATACAAACCGTTTGAGGATACTAACTTCCTGGGTCTAAACCAATTTTTAAAACTCAGAACTAAATTGTGACTTGTTGGGAATAAATTAAATTGCTTAATAGTTATTTTTGCTTTCAAGAGTCTTCACTCATGTAATAAACATTTCTCACTTAGGTCTTCACTGGGATCTTCACAGCAGAAATGTTTCTCAAGATAATTGCCATGGATCCATATTATTACTTTCAAGAAGGCTGGAATATTTTTGATGGTTTAATTGTGAGCCTTAGTTTAATGGAACTTGGTTTGGCAAATGTGGAAGGACTGTCAGTTCTCCGATCATTTCGACTGGTAAATTAACTGAGAGTAGCCATAATATTTTTATAAATAATGTAATTAGTAGTCACTCTTTTCTTGTAAAACTTGAAAGATTTCCCATAGCTTTAATTTTGTTTGAATATATTTCTAACAAAGCAGATGGTAATTTCTTCTTCATTACAGTTTTAATGCACAGGTTAAGTTTAATTCAAATGAACAGCCAATAATTCTCTCCTTAGTAATTGAATGTCAAGGCTAATGGGAAGCGAGAAAATGGAGGTCATACATAATCCCAAATCAAATTAAACAACACAATACATACCTCTCAGCTATATGGGGTTTGCTTAACCATAATAAGGGGCTTGACTGGGGCTTTGGATGGGCTCTTCTTTCTACCAGAGGCTAAGAGATTATGAAGTTGCCCAATTTGCCCCCATAGAATTCAAGACTCAGGACTGGGTAGAGGGCACAGAAAAGAGGACAGAGCGCCTATTCATCTGTGCCTTCAGCCAGGTCAGGAAGTCGCCAAATCCACTCTCTAAGAAAAGTTGCCTGTATAATATTTTAATTTTAAGGAAAGGATCCTTCATTTGTTCTTTATATTTAATGAGTTTAGGGATCTTTTTAAATTAAGAGACAAAAAAAATCACTGGACCCATTTCCATTTAAAATTTGATATTTTTTATTGTGCTGTTTATTTGAATTGGCTCCAGCTTTTTGTGATTTATTTTCAAACAATAGTCGTTGTATATAGGTAGTAAAGATAGATTCCTATAGGCAACCTACCTTAATGGTGATTAGTTTCAAGAATTTATAATCAAGTCTGTTTAGAAATTTCCTTACTACTTTCAAATATTTGTTAAGATCCTTAGAGCTGTGATTTCCTTTCCTAGTCTTTAGCTGTGGATCTAATTTGAAGTTAGAAGAATAAAAGAAAAAAAATTAGCAGTGATTATATAACAAGTAAATATGGGCAACTACTTTTAAAAAGCTTAGTAAGTCTTTATGATAATGTGATGGAGTCTAGGAAAGTACAAAGCATAATATCACTAATGTTCTTGCTTAGTATATCAGACTCTTTTGCATTAATTATTCTCTGGGAATAAATTAAAAATTTTGGTTCTTATCTTTGCTCCTTTGGGTCACTTAGTTTCCATTAAATAATGCACTACTCTTAGCCTGATATTTACAGAAGCATCAGAAATAAAATGCTGATACTGTTTAATGGTAAATCGTACTCTAGAGGTTTCTATGAGCTAATACAACCGATGTATCAGGCATAGAGGTGGCAAGCCATTTACGCACTATAATGAGTTGATTAACTAAATCACTGAAGACATAAAGGTTGACAAAATACAGCTTTTTATTCAAGTTCAAGTATTTCTTATTTGAATATAATAAATCTCCTTTGAAATACAGCCTAATATTACAACATGCTAAAGGTCAAAGCAGTCTAAGATTTAAAGAAATTAGTTGGTTTTTCCTTTGTATCTTCCCTAATATAAGTGTTAATGTTGTTTACACTTGTGCATTTCAGCCTATTTCAGGTACACTGAAAAATATATCCACTTTGGGCTTTTAAATAATGAGAGTCTCTACTAGAGCCTCTACTTCTCTGAAGCAGTTTCTGCTAATTAATCACCATTAATTTTAGGTATTTCAGTTCCTTACAGAAAAACAAAAAGAATAGTATAAATGCTTATGTAAGATTCTGGAATTTAAATGCCAATTGAAAAAACTGTATTCTTATTTTATTTATAATATATACTATTTCAGAATGAAAAATATAGACAACAGTTTGGCACACAAATAACCCATCACCTAAAACTGAGACATTGTAGACTTTATCTGTAAACAAATATACAAATTCTTCCAAATGCAGAGCAGTAATGACCTTGTTTCTGTTTTCAGCTTAGAGTTTTCAAGTTGGCAAAATCCTGGCCCACCCTGAATATGCTAATTAAAATCATCGGCAATTCTGTAGGGGCTCTGGGTAACCTCACCTTGGTGTTGGCCATCATCGTCTTCATTTTTGCCGTGGTCGGCATGCAGCTCTTTGGTAAGAGCTACAAAGAATGTGTCTGCAAGATTTCCAATGATTGTGAACTCCCTCGCTGGCACATGCATGACTTCTTCCACTCCTTCCTGATTGTGTTCCGGGTGCTGTGTGGAGAGTGGATAGAGACCATGTGGGACTGCATGGAGGTCGCCGGTCAAACCATGTGCCTTACTGTCTTCATGATGGTCATGGTCATTGGAAACCTGGTGGTATGTGGTAAAACATTTTTCTCATTTTCAGTAAAAGATAATGTAACCATCAGGAATGTTTTGTATATTTTTTTAAATCAAGTTTCAATTCTTCATGATGGCAGGAGTCAGTTATAGATCAGACTAAAGAAATCTACATGAACTCTTTTTAATATTTGCTTACATTATTTTAGATTTTTTCCAGCTATATTGAACTGTGATTGACACGTAACACAAACTCTTAAAATACCTTTTGAACCAAAGTTGTTCTTCATCTCTGTACCTCTTACTGTTCCATGGAGAGGGCCATTTTTGGCTTTTATCTTTCAGTTCTTGTGCTAAAGCATGGCAGTGCTGTTAGACAGTCATTCATTTTATTTATAAATACTAACAGTACTGTCACTTGAAAATGTTTCACATTTGGGTTCTCTACAAGTTGGAGTTTAAAAAAAAATAATGATCATCTTAGTCCATTGAAAGTACATCAGTATTTGTTGCATAGAAACAACAATATGAACAAGTAACACTGACTCAAGAATCATTTGTTATCATTTCTGTGTAAAATGAACTATGCCCAACACAGTCTACTGAGTCCTGGAGGCCTGGGATCGATGGTAGGACAATATATATGGTGCAATGATAGGACATTTACTCAAACAGGGATAAAAAGAGTAAGTGAAAAAAATGTGAAAGCAAAGTGTTATATGTAAAGTTCACAAGATGGAAATGTTGCTTTGCGCTTGCAAGGATCATCACAGAAGGCTTTGTCAAAGAGTTCAGACCTGTAAATATCTTTAATTGAGATGTGAGAAGAAAGTAGACCATCCCAAGCCAGGAAATAGTGGACCCAGTGGTTGAAGAAGAAAGGACAATAGATTTATGTGACAGGGATCAGACTCTTATATGTTAAATTTATTATACTAAGTTGCTTGACCAGGCCCCAACTCAGTGGAATAGAACAAGGACTATTGTAACCAATATTTTGAAGTCTGCAATTTATAGACTTCATTTTCTTTCACATTAAAAGTAACCTCCAATCCCCCAGTCAGTTCACTTCAGTGGCTCAGTCATGTCCAGCTGTTTGCACCCCCATAGACTGTGGCACGCCAAGCTTCCCTGTCCATCACGAACTCCAAGAGCTTACTCAAACTCATGTCCATCAAGTCGGTGATGCCATCCAACCATCTCATCCTCTGTCATCCCCTTCTCCTCCCACCTTCAGTCTTTCCCAGCATCAGGATCTTTTCAAATGAGTCAGTTCTTCACATCAGGTGACCAAAGTATTGGAGTTTCAGCTTCAGTATCAGTCCTTCCAATGAATATTCAGGACTGATTTCCTTTAGGGTGGACTGATTGGCTCAGTCCCCCAGAGGAAGAGAAAAGGAAAAGGGAAAAATAAAAAAAAATATGATTTATTTCTATTTTTTGCAATATTTCAGTCTTCTCAGTATCCTGTTGTTAATTCTGACCTGTTCCTAAAATAACAAGAAACATGAATAGTGTACAATCCAAAAGTGTGAACAGTGGCTTATAACAATACACATTTATTAATTATCTCATAGTTTCTGTGGGTCAAAAATTTGGGAACCACTTATCTGGTTCTGGCCCTGGGTTAGTTAAAAGATTTCTATCAAAATGTTGATGGGAGACAGTTATCTTGACTAAGATTGAAGAATTGACTTCTAATAAGGCTCACTCTCATGGCTATTGGTGAGAGGTCCCAGTTCAGCCTTACTGGCTGTTGGTAGAAGGCTTCAGCTTCTCTCCACGTGGACCTCGCCATAGAGTTGATTACCTTCACGACATGACAGTAGGCTTTTTCTGCCAGAGCACAAGACACAAAGCAAAGGGCAAGGAGGAAACTCCTTTTATGTTCCACTCTTGAAGTCACATGCTGTCACTTCTGCAATATTCTGTTGACTAGTCACTAAAAAGAGCTCACATTTAAGAAAAAGGGATTAGACTTTAAGTTTTGAAGGGATGAGCATCAAATAATTTTAAAACCACTACAATTCCAGATATAACTTGCTTGCTTTCAGAAGATGCAAGAATGCATGGAATAGGAAGAAACGATCACAGGGCTATTTAGAAGAAAAACAGAGAAAATGTTGTTGGTTTGTATTTTAGATTTGATTTGATTTCATTTATATGTTTGGCATACATTGGAAGAAGAGAATAGAAGGCAGAGAACAGAATCCTTTATGCCAGCAATGCGTGAGAAGACTGGACACAAGCAATGAAAATTCATAGTGGGAGTAGCAGAAAGTGTTTGAGGCCAGACTGTGTAGAGTTTAATTTATGAAAAGGCTGATTATGCATTACCAAATTGAATATTTTTTTCCTATAGACAGTTGAAAGCTACAGATGTCTTTTTATCAGGAAAGTGGCAGTGAGCAAGTGGAATTTGGGTAGAATTTATGTAGCCAGAAAACACAGTGAATTTAAAGAAATTCAACATACCACATATCATCTTTAGTTTACTGAAATAGGACACATCTCTCTAACTGTACAAAAGATTTCAAGTTGAAAAGAGAATTTCAGGAAGTATTCATACCTATGGATGTCATTTATATTAATTTGGATTGCTACATATACATAAAATGGTATAGCAGATAAAATAATAATTTCCACCTATTGGCTTATATTTAAATTCTGTACCTTTTTTTAAAAAATTAAAGAAACTCCTTATTTATTAGAAGTTAAAAAATATTCCTCCTTTTGTGATATCTTGTATATGTTTTCTGGAGTAACTAAGGTGGTAATAATATCTGTCATGTTTATCACTATTAAGGAAGTATGTTCATATCACATTTCCTTAAATAAGACTGACTGAACCTGGTGCACTACTTCCTATAATTCTTCCTTCTTATCTTCACCAAAAAGGTTAATGTCCCCCAAAGACAAGCTAACATAACCTCCTGTAAACACACATAAACTTCCATGTAATTCTCGACCACAAGAGGTGTAAGTAATCACTGCCTAGTCCACACACAAGACAGAGGTGGGGCTATAGATTGCTTTTCCCAAGCTATCATCTTGGTTTATTAACACTGTGGCCAGAAATCCTCTTACAGGTTCAAGACAGGTGCTGCAGAAAGAGAATACATTTTTTTTTGAAGATTACCACATCTAGAAGTAGCCACCTCTATCTCTAAATGGAGCATTAGCACACAAGAGGGATGTGAAAATGAGTTTTTCTCACCAATTAAAAATCAGGCTAGAAAAAGTATTGATACAGACAATATGTTTCAATCTTGAATCCCAAATGGAAATTATTATTCCAAGAGAATAATTTGGGGACATATGAAAGAAACAGTTCCACTCAGTGAGCTATCAAGTCTGTCCATGACCATGTGCGAAATAGGATCCCAGGTTTCAGTTCCTGAGTAAGGTTGTTGAACTGTATTCCTTTAAATTGCCTTTGGTCACACCCACCACCTTGGTCAGCTGTTACGCTGATCAATACCCTTTGGTAATAAAGGAGGTCTAGAAAAAGAGATTAGATTGCAAACAACAAAAGAAAGATAAATTGAAGACAGTATAACAGAGAGTAGGTTGGATCATAGTAACAGTGATGTAACAGCTAAACTTTCTCAAACTGGCACTTTACCATGTGCCAGTAGCTTTGTGAGGGCTGCGTGGATCCTTTAACTGAATCCTGAGAACAGTCTTGTAAGCTTAGCACTGAGAAAATTGACATAAACTTGATTCTTACCCAGTGCTTTAATTCTAATGTGAAAAGGGAATGGGCCATAAGATATAACAGTAATGACACGCAATAGATACCTGTTTCAGTGCTTTGAGAGGAACTATAGTCGGATCTCACTCTGGGAAGGTTGACTAATATTTGTCAAGAAAAAGTTCCTAATAGAAAAAGTTCATTAATGAATTAATAAATCAAGTCTAGAAAAAATTATGGTACCAAAATTCAGTTTTATTATGGATAAAACCCAAAATGTAACATTTAATTTTTTCTCTTTCATCTATTTTTATCCAAATAATACGTTCAAGGCAAATCACTATAAAATATAACTTTATTGGTAAATTTCAGATGTGAAGGAGCAGGTCTTTGTACGAATACCAGCAACCATGGTATGGCAACTGAAAGATGTCAGTATAGACTCACAGAATTATGAGCAGTCCTTGTTGGATCTTACAGGTTTTTGCCTTTCTGAACACCATTGGTTAGACTGACTCATAACTGGTTAGACAAAGGAACTCTGAGGCTCATTAACCGATTAGAAAGATAGGAATATAGCAAGAATGCAACATCCTTTTCATTGGAGTTCTACTTAAAACCTTTCCTAGGATTCCTCTTCTGTACTGTTTACTTTTTGTCTTTGGACCCCTTCAGAGCCATATCCTTTTTGTCATTGTTCTGTCTGTTTGAATGATCAAGGACTCATATACTTGGTCTTGTGCCAATGAGAGTGCTCTATTTCTTAGTAAATTACCTCTTTTTGAGTGTACATAGCAGATTAATGGTCACTAATCTTTTTGCTAACCCATATCAGTGGGTCCTATTTTTGAAGACTTAAGTTGTTAAACTAATTAGTGGTCTGTAACCATTTCTTTATACTATTTCCAACTACTGTATAAATCTAGTGGCCATGATTTTCTGAACCAAAAACTGAGATTTTTGATCTGTTGGTAGGTATGTATTTTTTCTAAATTGACAAATTATCTAAAGTGCAAGAATAGGTACAAACATAAAAATAAAATAATATTTAAATATAGTGGAATCATCTTTGGTTCAGGAATAAAAGTATAGTAAATTATCAGTGTCCTGGAAAACCCAGGTTACATGGGAAAAATACTTAACATCCCTAATAAAACTTTTTTTTTTCTTTTTCATTGTATAGTTATCTAGATAGCTAAAATTTTTCATTTGGGATTGAACTTAATATAGAAGTTTTACATAGCAGTGGTTTTAGTAATCTTGCAATGACTAAAATGTAAATAGTGTTAATGTAGTATTATTGGCTGGGTATTTTTTTTTTCCAGGATAGCTTATCATAAATTAGAAAGAATATCTATTAGCAAAAAGTGAGGTGTAAGAACAACTTTGGAAAATTTGTAGTTCGGAGCAATAGAAACAATGGAATGTTTTGATCACCAGCTTTCCTATTGTGTTTTAGGTTCTGAACCTCTTCCTGGCCTTACTCTTGAGTTCATTCAGTTCTGACAATCTTGCCGCCACTGATGATGATAATGAAATGAATAATCTCCAGATTGCTGTGGGAAGGATGCAGAAAGGAATCGATTTTGTTAAAAGAAAAATACGTGAATTTATTCAGAAAGCCTTTGTTAGAAAGCAGAAAGCTTTAGATGAAATCAAACCTCTTGAAGATCTCAATAACAAAAAAGACAGCTGCATTTCCAACCATACCACCATAGAAATAGGCAAAGACCTCAATTATCTCAAAGATGGCAACGGAACTACCAGTGGCATAGGCAGCAGTGTAGAAAAATATGTCGTGGATGAAAGTGATTACATGTCCTTCATAAACAACCCCAGCCTCACTGTGACTGTACCAATTGCTGTCGGAGAGTCTGACTTTGAAAATTTAAATACTGAAGAATTCAGCAGCGAGTCAGATATGGAAGAAAGCAAAGAGGTAGGAATTTCTACATAAGAAGATATGTTGGTATTATGTTTGCTTTAAACCATCCAGACTTTTAAAAATTATTTTCTTTCTATAAGTAAATAGGAAATACCTATTGATACAATTTCTGTGGCAAAATTGATGATAGATAAATTGACAATATACTAGTATATAGCTAAACAAATGATAGTTAACTCATTCTTTCAAGTAGTCATCATTCTGAGTTGCTGATGATATTAATATTCAGGTTAATATAAATTTTAAAAAAGATTTTAAATAATTTTTGATTTGTGAAAATTGCCTCAGTTTATCTACTTTCTTCCTTATAATTTTCCCATGATGGTATTTTATTGTGTATACTAGAAAAATGCTTGGTGAGGGGCAGTTCCAGTCCTCATTTTGCTACATTCTTTGCTCTTATGGAATAACATGAAATGTGATTTTATTTAGTTTTCACAGGCATATTTTTAATGGAAGTATCATTGGGATCTTGGCTTGATATTTACTTGTAGTTTCATGTTTCCTGAAGTAAACAATTTTTTGAAGGACGTGAAGGTAGTGATGAAGAATCAGGTTGAAAATATCTTTAACCCTACTGAGCACAGTGCATGCTGTATAAATGTAAAATTCTAAATTTTCCAACTATAGTAAGACTCTTGGTAGTTTAAAGAATTCTTTGATTTACTAGAAGAGTATAAATACCAGGGTATATTCTTGGTTTATTTATAGATTAATAAGCACATGCTGGGAATAAAGAGAAGGAATTTAAACCCTTAATGTTTGTTTACACAGAAATGAAGCCAGAATTCCCAGCAATTAACACTTGCATAAACAAATAAAAATAACAACCAAAAACAAAGATTCATTCTTTGTTGTCATTTTAATTGATTGGCAGGAAACAGAAAGACCTCTATTATTATTCTCATCCTAAGAATGATGATTTGGGAGAGTTGGAGACACTGAAGGATGTAATTTAAGTAGTGAAACAGTGTCACAAAAATTAGGGATCAGTTAATAAAATTAGAACAAAAATGTATTTCTAAGAAAGGAACTTAGATTTTTTAATCAGTTTTACTGTATTTATCCTATATAATAATGGGAAAAGATGCTATTTCTGTTTGTTCTTATTTGTAAGATAAGTGTGCTTATTTGTAATTAGCAATTTGAATTGCTAATTCAGGGATTAGGTAGAAGTAGGTATTAAACATTAACTTCAGAGAAAGTTTAAATATAATTACTAAAAGTAACATTTAGGTAGCAAGATCATGCTGCTGCTGCTAAGTCGCTTCAGTCGTGTCCGACTCTGTGTGACACCCATAGACGGCAGCCCACCAGGCTCCCCGTCCCTGAGATTCTCCAGGCAAGAATACTGGAGTGGGTTGCCATTTCCTTCTCCAATGCAGGAAAGTGATAAGTGAAAGTGAAGTCGCTTAGTCGTGTCCGATTTTTCGCAACGCCATGGGACTGCAGCCCACCAGGCTTCTCCTTCCATGGAATTTTCCAGGCAAGAGTACTGGAGTGGGTTGCTATTGCCTTCTCCAGGTAATACCTAGTATTACTTTTGTGACCAGAATTGTCACAAAATAACAATGAGATTCAAGGGGGAAATTAAAAAAACCTTATAGCCTGGAGCAAATAATTGCTGTAATTAGTTGAACTCAAATGTACACTAAGATCATTATTTTAAAGCTGAATAATATCTTAATATCTAGTTAATTAAATTTTGGATAAGTGTATTTGGCTGGGCTATGCTGAAATGGTGGGGCCTAATTTCTTGTATTGTAAGTTTCTAGAAACTAAGGGTTAGTCACTTAGTGTCTGACTCTTTGCGACCCCATGGACTTCCCTGCCAGGTTCCTCTGTCCATGGAGTTCTCCAGGCAAGAATACTGTAGTGTGTAGCCATTCCCTTCTCCAGGGGATCTTCCCCAACCAGGGGTGGAACACAGGTCTCCTGCATTGCATGCAGAATTCTTTACCATCTGAGTCATCACGGAAGCCCAGACACTAAGGTCAGCATTTAGAAAATAGAATTAGGTCATTAAATTTTAATATGTAGTCCCCTCTCATTATTTTACCTAATAGTAAATATCTCCTTTAGAATAAGGGAGGTCAATTTTTATTTTTATGTATGTTTAATTTAGTTCAGCTGGCAAAGAATCTGCCTGCAATGCAGGAGACCCCAGTTCAATTCCTGAGTTGGGAAGATCCCCTGGAGAAGGGATAGACTACCCACTCCAGTATTCTTGGGCTTCCCTGGTGGTTCAGATGATAAAGAATCCACCTGCTGTGTGGGAGACCTGGGTCCAGTCCCTGGGTTGGGAAGATCCCCTGGAGGAGGACATGGCAACCCACTCCAGTATTCTTGCCTGAGGAATCCCCATGGACAGAGAAGCCTGGTGGGCTATAGTCCATGGGGTCGCAGAGCTGGATATGACTGAGCAACTAGGCATAGCACAGCACATGTTTAATTTATGGTGTTAATTAAAAATGAATTATGAAGAATCAAACATTGAAGTCACCAGTCCATTTAAACCTTTGGCTAAGTTTGAGTATCTTTTGAGGTAGGATAACTTGACATTTGCTATTCTTAATTTTCAGAAATTTTAAAACCTCAAACTTCTCCAAAAGAGCATGTATTTTGCCTCATCTCCAACCACTGTGTTTCACATTAGAGAAATATCTAGTAAGGTGGGGCTTATAGTAGGAAAAATCAAAACTCTCTTATCAGTTTCTCTTGTAAACATTAGACTTTTTCATGTGTTTTCCATTTGAATTAGGTATTACAAAATAACACATGTGAAGTCACTGCTTTGAAATGGGAGGCAGAGAGCTGGTCTGCCAGTTGAAAGTAGAATTATTTTGTTGTTTTAGCTGTGGAGTCTTTTCAGTACTTGTGTAGAGATTGCTACTTGTGTTTTAAAATATATTATTTGGTAAAATTTTCATTTATGGCTTTATGTACAACTTCTTAAATATAAACTCATAAACAAATAAAGGATTAGAGCAATAGTCTAGGAAGGGCCTATGTCCAAGTTCCAATTTTCTGGCATTTTGGTAACGCTACACTAGAAAACAAAAGAGAACTGAAACAAGTATTCAAGAATTACAAATATTCCCACCTGAGATATCTTTTTAGGGTTCTGCCTTCAAGTTAGTTTTGTCTGGTCATTTTCTTAATTGGTAGGGTTGGATTGTGGTATTAAATATAACATGTGAAGTATTAACAAATGGAATAAGATATCATACTGAATGATTCATACTGAATGATATTCTTTTTAAATGATTTGAAATATTAAAGGAAAAAAATGAAGCACCTTTTAATTTTTGGAATGCCTATAATGAATCCCTTCTTATAAGGCAGACTAACCAAGTGGACACAGAGGTTATTTAGGTGTTGGAACTAAATCCTCTTCTATTTTATCTTTGCCAAATTTGTGTGATTCTTTGACAGCTTTCTGTAGATTCTCTAGAGTATATCATTTTAAATTCATATGGTAATTGTATGCTTTAACTAAAGTTACTGTGACCGTATGTAATGTCATTCCTTTCATACTTTTGATTTCAAATGCTTGATTTCTTTTATAGAGTTTTAATAATTTAAGCCATGCTTGAATGATTATTTTTCAAAGTAAAATTTACTAGTGCAATATGGTGACCTTCACTGCTTACCGTTCTTACTTCTCACAGGGGTAAAAGCAAGCTGGAGCCATCAAGAATGCAGCTCTGGTGTTTTTTAACCAGCCAGAGACTCCTGCCACCACTTTTACCCAGGTTACCTAAGCAAATTGTACATATATAAATATAATTAGTTTCTAAATGAATTTTGACTGGCCTGCATGTTACTCAGCTACATTCCTTGCCCATCCATTGGCAGTGAAATAAAAACATGCACAGCTGCTCTTATGCTGAGTCATAAAGCATGGTCAGGCAAGTCTGGCAACCCTAACTTTTTTTTAAAAATGAGGTAGCTGCTAATTTTCTTACATAGATTTTTATAGAAATTACATTCAGTGAAAAATAAAAGTGCATGCGTTTATAGATTATTTAATTCCATTTAACATTACAGAGTTTTGAACATGCTAAGGGTCTAAAGGAGAAATATAAGGTACTCTTTGAAAAATTCTTGCAGGACGCTTTCACTCCTCTGCCCTTTTCTTAAGTAAATAAAGCCCCTAGGAGAGTACTTTGTTGGTAATTTTTTGTTCAGTGCCATATTAAATTTTTCTGAAGGGTAATCTGCAAGTTAGAGCAATCCCTTATTCATGTGCAAACTTTCTAAAGGATGTTTTAATGTGATGATAATGTAAATGGAATGTTATATTTTTGCTGCCAGCAGCACTGGTACAATTTTTATCTGCTTCATTTCAGAGAAAATGGTATTGCTCTATTTAGCACTTGACCAAGAGTATTTTGCCTTTAGAATACAATTCTCCTAGAGAATCTGTTGATATTTACCCCTAAAATTCCTGAGAATGAAAGAAAAGGAAATGAGTTTCTTTTGTACACCAAAAAGAAAAGATAGGAAGGAAGAAAAAGAAACAAACAAAAATGTTATAGATGGTATAGTTATTCTGAAAAAAGATCTGAAATCTGCTTTCTTCATTGTATTGCTCCTCTATACTTTATGTTTTTGTCTCTCCTTTGTTTCATCTAAAACTTCTGGGAAACTTTCTCTTAAAGAATATTGTTTAAATATATCATGCAACACAATTCATATAGAAAGAAAACCAATGTGAACTCTACTCCTTTCAAATTTATTAGATGAAGGGACCTACTAGTCATTCAGCTAAGGCAGTGAGTGTAGGCTCCATTTAGCAGAACTTTCACTTCCTGATGTTTAAATCACAGTTTTCTCCTAAAATATGTTAACCAAATTGCTCAACCCAATTTAATTTCTTTCAAGAAATGTTAATTAAATGCTTTGTAATTTAGATGCAGTTTCCTCTCCTTCTGCCGTTAAAAGCATAAAACAACCCTAACATAAGCACATTTGGCTCTTTGGGTGCAGCAACGATCATGGATTTGGGGTAGCATTTTAAAAAATATTTTGGAACAAAATATTCAGTCACTGGCACTCTATATTCATGAAAGATAATACCCTATATACTGGAAGAATGAGACCAATATCATTAATCATATAAATTAAGACCCCAAATAAAACAGATACCCATATACACAGTAACTAGAGAGAATTATTTTTTCCTGTTATGCATTAATTCTTCAGAAAAGTATGAAATTTGACTCCTTAAGATAATAGCTTCTTTTTCCTAGTTTCTTAGAAAGAGGTTTCTTAGAAAGGTTTCTTAGAAAGAGTTTCTTAGAAAGATTAGTTTTCTTGTTCTCTGAGTTATTATTGTTGTTTTTGCTAAGTCATGTACAACTCTTTCGTGACCCCATGGAATGTAGCCCACGAGGCTTCTCTGTCCCTGGGATTTCCCAGGCAAGAATACTGGAGTGGGTTGCCATTTCCTTCTCCAGGGTATCTTCCCAGCCCAGGGATCGAACCCTATTCTCCTGCATTGGTAGGCGGATTCTTTACCACTGGGCCACCAGAGAAGCCCTAGTAGAGCAGTATACTGAATTCTAGGACAAGGAGTAGGAAAGGAGAGAAGGCTGTGTAGAGAAGGTTTGGGTAAGCAGCGGTAGAATGGTTTCAGTAAAAACCCATCTATAATTTTATCCTGGAGAATGTATAAATCTTCAAGGGAAAGTTTTCCAGTGGAATAGTGATTAAAGAATTTTTAAAAAGCTCTAAATATCCTAAATGTAAGAAAAAAAAAAAATTGACCAAACATGAATCTTTGGGACTTAAGGGTTATTTTTGCCATCTCAAGAAAGATATTTAAAACTTTGCTATTTATGGATTACAGAGTTTTGAAATGTGTCTGTTATAAAGACAAAAATGATTATTTGAATAATGTAATATGATGATAATAACAGTTTTGATTTTGCTTTTCCTTACTAAGAAGAATAATTCCTTTCTATTATTAATGTGTCACTTTGGCCTATCCCATAGGAACCATAACCATCACTTTCATTACTTTGATGTTAAGATTTTTCACATAAAATGACCTAGAATTCCTTAAGTACAGACTAGAATTAGGATCCACATGGAGCAAAGAATTGTCATTCTTGGTGACCAAAATAGATATGGAATACTTGATTTAATCTATATTTTAATTATCTCTCTTTTTTAAAAAAAAATCCTAATTTCTTTTATTGACTATCGTTTACATTTTTTAAAAAATATCTTAACTTCATAAAAAGAAAAAAAGTGTACTTTTGAAAAACTTAATATAAAATGATGTTTCTGTCCCTTTTCTGTGTTATGTTTTAAAAAATGCTTCTACTTTCTGAGAGAAGGACTATGAGTTTGGCAGATGTCTGGTAACAGTTTGTCAGTGATGTGGAAAGTAAAAGTTAAAAGTACAGTGTTTAAAAATAAGAAATGAAATATTGTAACTTGATATTTATTTATCAGATCATTAAGCAAAATACAGTTCTGCCCTGCTTAACTCATATGATTATGGTGACCCGGCTCTTTGAGAAACCTAGCAGACTTTCCGTAGTAAGAACCATGTACCATGAAATTTTCACTTAAAAAAAAAGTTCAGCTAATATTTCACCTGAAAATAAATGATTGCCAATGCCAGGCATAGCAAATAATTCTCTATGCGTGTTTAATTTCTTGACTATCCTGACACTGGAGGACATCCGTATTTTAAGGTTTGAGTAGGGAAGGGCTGTACTAACAGTACCCTTCAGTTCACTTGTCTTCCAATAAATAAGCACAGATTATAATAAGGGAACCTAAACATCTAAATTTTACCAAAGCGAAGAAGAACTGGTTTTATTTCTAACTGGCTCATTTTTTGCTCTCCTAGTCATGTGGCATTTTACAGTGAATGATGCCTATGTTGGAAAATTTACAGAGAAGCTTTATTTGAAAGTTATTCTTTTAAGTATATTAGTACTAATAATTCCATATAAATGATGTACATTTGACAATTCTAATTGGTGAATTTGTACTGTAGTTAGAATTAATCGAGATTACGACCTTATCTGAAGCTGAAAGGTTTTCATATTCTTAATTTGATTCATTTGGATTCTATAGACTCTTTATAGACTCTTTAATGCATTTTAACTGTTTTAGTTAAGATATTTTATAATACTATGATATTTGCCTCATGTGATTTTAAGAAAGTCCTTGAATTGATGTTGTCAGGAAAGGTTTTATAAATCAGAATTTCTTGCCTACATTTCAAGATTGTTATTTAAAGTAAGGTTTTTAATGAAATGTCCCAATGTATATTTAACTTTATATTAATACATATAAGAATGTGACTATAACAAACTAATACTAAGTTCATGGTCATGACACCTGGGAAGCAACAGTATCCCAAGCACTGTTTTGAACCTACAATGTTTAGTTACGTATCACATCTACTAAATGTTTTAAATTGATAAAGATTGGCTTAACTCATGAATCATCAAATAGTTTTCTAGGGAATCCTAACAAAGTGGGATACAGAAGACCTTGAATCCAGCTACTAACTCAGTATGCCTTTTGACAAGATAATTAAAGCCACATTTCTTTCTCTAACTAGACACTGGATTGGTTGGTGTTGAGGATTAATGTACACCCTAGCTTTTTAATTTGTAGAACATGTAGAGGTACTCAAGTAACATGTAACAGGTAGATCCTGTGCTGATCCACTTGAGGAGGAAGATGGAGAAGGATGAGATTGCCTTTCCTTAGAGGGGTTCCATTCACTGCTGAATTGTAGATCCATGTACATAGAGTAGAAAGAGGAAAGGCATTGTCAAAATGAGTTAGTGTCAGTTTTCCTAACATTTTCCTAATACTTTCCAGAATTAAAGTACACTTTATTTATTTCATAGTTTATTTTATAGTTTCATCTTAGGTCTGATTAATTGGAAGCCTGGTGTTTAGACAGCACTTCTGATTCTAAAGGTCATTGGTCATTACTTACGCAAGTTAGAATGTGGAAGAGATTTGTGTTTCTCTGCACTGACGTGAGAATGTTATGTGTGTTCCCTTGAATGCGAATGTAAAAGATAGGAGGTGTTAGAAGTAGTTAGTGGTAGAATAAAAGAGTTCCTGAATTGGGCATTCATTCGTTTATTCAATGAACATCTATTAAACACAAACATTAGTGATAGTTCCTAGAGAGGCAGAGATGACAAAAGCATGATCTTTGCTTCAGAGGGTTAAATCTGGTGAGATACATATTCTAGAAACACAAAACTTTTATGTTGCACCTTTAAAAAATAATCTGACCTCTAACTATACAAATGTCTGACTTCAATTAGAAAGATATCTATTAATTCAGTGTCGGTACTAAGACACCACACTAAATGAAAGGCATTGCAGTTGATGTTACAGAGATCATCTGGAAACTTTTGAATATTTTAAACCAAGATTCCATGGAATGTTGTCTGGTGACTTCTGCTAGTCACTATCAAGGACTTAGCGTTCATTATTTTATGAAGAAGCTCATTCATTCATTCATTCATTTTTAATTTTTTAAAATTAATTTTAATTGGAAAATAATTACTTTACAATATTGTGATGATTTTTGCCATACATCAACATGAATCGGCCACTGGCATACCTTTTTCCTGTTATCCTGAACCTCCCTCCCACCTTCCCTAAAGAATATTTATAGAGTACCTGAGCTGTATATACCTAGCACTGCTGCAAGTTCTGATGCAGCCATTCACCAGTATGGAGCGCCTTGAAAATGGATCATCAAAGAAATTCTCTAGAGAATCCTGGCAAAGTGGGGTACAGTAAACCTAGAATCATCCCCTAATCCCTAACCAACCCGTAATTGCAGTGTGATCCTTTTTCCTAAAAAGAATGTTTTCCATTTCTTGTTTGGGCTCTTTGTAGTTAGATTAGTTATAACTAAGCTTCACTTATTCTGATTACTTATGTCATGTTTCAATATCCAGTAAATAATATGATCAATATTTCAGGTCCCAAATATTATAACATCTTCATGTAAATAAGATTGATAGGATAATTTAGCTATAAAGGATAGGAAATTAGAAAAAGTCATGTAATATTTCATCTTAGAATACTGTATATTCAAATTCTAAAAACAAAGGTATTATAATTGAGTATCTGTCCAATGTTGTGATATAATTGGTAGTAGAAAAGAAATCAATAAACTTCAAGTGCCTTATAATATGTAATCCTTAATTTTAAATGGTTTGGTTGAATTTAAAAATAATCCTGAACTAGTTTTAGTGGAGGAGACATATGATATTTATGCTTCTATCAGTGGTATTGTTAAATTACACACAAAAGTATTTTCTGTTATATCTATAGTGTGTATAAATATTTTTACTTTATCCACACCACTATGCCAAGGAAATATTTTATATAAAGAAAATTATTTTCAGAAAATAAAGGAACCAGCTTCTTAGGGAAATCCATAGAACCCAAATATAAATATAAATAAATAAAAAATAAATATAAATAAAATGTTTCCAGTACTGAGCACAACATCTATTTTAGAATGGGTTCAACATACTTCAGTGTGCATTTTATCATGTGCTTACCTCATCCCCTTTATAAAGTAGCTCCTGTCAGCTCAGCCATCTCCTAATGTTATGCACTAATAGTAATAACATTGTAACAGGTCCGAGAATGCTGTGGCCCAAACTACTCTGATTCCATGTGGCACTCATACCTGGCCCTGTGTCTTTCCTGCAGCATTTTAAGACCAGGTTAAAGACTGGATCCCTTCATTTATGCTGGCCCCATGAACGACCTGACTTGGCTAAAGTTTGTTGCATTTCAAGATTTAAAACAACTTCTTTGTATTATATTTTTCTTTCGGTGGTATTTGATTTAACTTAAAACAAAACAACAACCAAAGATTCATTTCTGCCTTTATTACCTGGAGAGGTAAGAGTGCCAAAGTAACAAGTAGTTTCCAAATGCACAATGAAACGCAGGAGTGCATTGGCCAAAGAGAATGCACACAATCAGCTCTTGCTATAAAGCTAACAATGTGCTGCTCCTTTCAGAATTAGAAAATTAGAGAATATGTTTAATAACAACCAGTGGTAAATGTTTTCATGTCAATGAAAAGTGGATAAATTTAGACTTTGCTGTTTATGTGCGTTTGATCAAATCTTTTCTGCATTTGACATGAAAATACACTTGTGCAGCTTCTGTTGGTTGGGTCACAATTTTAGAATAAAACCAACTAAACTACTTCACAAAAGCAAGATCACAGACTACCATACGACTCTGGCAGCTTATGTAAGCTCTGCATGATTTTATTTCAGAATCTCTCTTTATACAGGAGCTTAATCAAAGATTACTTAAGTTGTTAGCACCACATTTTTAAAGGAAAAAAAAATACTGTGGTGCTGTATCTAATCTTGTGACCCCCCACCTCTACCAAAGCGGACTGGCATTATGTTTAAGATATTCTTAAATTACAGATCAAGGAAATGAATACAGAAGACTTAAGGGCACGCCTTTGGAATTTTTATAGTATAGATTAAAGAAACTATTTTAAAAGCTTTTCTGTGGAATTGATTTTCAGAAGCTAAATGCAACTAGTTCATCTGAAGGCAGCACAGTTGATATAGGAGCTCCCGCTGAGGGAGAACAACCTGAAGCTGAGCCTGAAGAATCTCTGGAGCCGGAAGCCTGTTTTACAGAAGGTAAGGAACAGAGCATGTACGCTCCTTAGACCTCTCTCTGATCTAGCCGTCTCTTCTCTCCCTCTCTGGCTCGTTCTAATCCTCTATAGGTATCCAGCAACTGTACATTTACTTGTTTGTTGGTTGCTTTTTCTATATCAAAGCATTGATGATTTTTGAAAAATTAAGATTTAATTTATGACATCAGATCTGGTTTTCTACTTTTGTGAATCCTGTTCTACTCTAAGAAGTGCTGCTAACTTTCTGGGTCTTTTGGTGGCCTTGTAGAATCTTTGATAGGCAGGAAAACTAAATCATACATCTCTCTCTCTACCTTTAAGAAATAAAAGAAAAAAATTTAAGTTGAAGGAGTAATTTACTGTTTACGGTTTTGTCAGGTTATAATGGTACTAATGGATTAGTTTACGTTTAAAACTGTCCATGAATACTCTGCCATTTGATATCGGAACACATTCTTAAATAAATGTGGTTATGTTATTAAAAAGGAACTGTCCATGAATAACAATTACCTGTATCTGTCAAGGTCAAATATATATTATTCGTTCTGAATTATACTAGACAATCAATAATGGAATATCAAAATATACTGAGTGATACAGTATGGGGCACTATGTCATTGGAGTAATACTAAAAGGATTTTGTGAAGAAAGCTAAAATTATGTTATTTGAGGTGTGGATCAGTTATCTCTGGAACAATAATAATGTGTACCAAAGCACACAAAACTTATCATATAACAAAAAATGCATCTTTGCTCACAAGCCCATGGCTGGCAAGATGATCTTGCTGATCTTGGTTGGGATTAGTCATAGGGCTGAGGTCTTAGATGAGACAATTGCCTGACTCAGCTCCATCCACACACTGGCCCAGGCTTGTCCTCATGGTGAAAGAAAAGGAGTGAGAGAGGAAGCCTAAATGCCAAGCAGTTATCAATCCTCCACTTACATCAGGTTTTCTCAGTCCTGTTCACCAAAGCAAAAGTGCCAATCTAGATTCAATGTGGGAGTGTACCACAAACAAAGAGGCATAAAATATTAGTGCAATAGCACAGACCATGACAAATCTCTATTGTAGGTACAGAACTGTTTCTCTAAAACCCTGGAAATCACTCCATCCTTAACTCATTTTTTGTTTAATATCTATTTAATAATTCATCCTATATCTTAGCCCCAAATTCAATACCATATATTAATTGCTTAAACTAAAGTTTATTTTAATAATGATGGTAGTAATGCTATTTAATTACAACTAATTCTAGAAGTGTTCCCTTCATTTTCATTTCATTTAAGAACATTAAAACTGTTTAATTTGAACTTTAAGCTAATTTAAAAAATATGTGGTTATGCAAGTGTCAAAATTGATGTCAATAGATTTAAGAGTTTTGCAGATGAATAGGTTGCATATACCTATTGCTTTTGGACTTGAATGCATTAGAGAAAACAAATATTTATGTATTCATTGTCAATTTTTAAATTATTTCAGAGGAAGAGATATTTTTTTCAGCATAAGTTATGAGGGAAGCCACTTTTTTCCACTCTTTCCTCCAAAATTCTGCATATATTTCAATGAAGTTAGTTGATTTTGAAAAAAAATTATGACTTCACAAAACATTCAAGAGGTTAGATATATCACAAAAATAATTTATGTAGCATTAGTTGTTATTCTTTCCCAGACAATTAGTTTATTTTTAGGGTCACAATATATTAATAATATTTATGGTAATATCAACATTTGTTTTTTGTGACGTTAAAAAACATTTCAGTATAAAGCATCACCAACCATAACATTATAGAAAACAATAATAAAAAATACTTAGACACTCACCAACCAACGAGAAGGCAATGGCACCCCACTCCAGTACTCTTGCCTGGAAAATCCCATGGACAAAGGAGCCTGGTGGGCTGCAGTCCATGGGGTCGCTAAGGGTTGGACACGACTGAACGACTTCACTTTCACTTTTCACTTTCCTGCGTTGGAGAAGGAAATGGCAACCCACTCCAGCGTTCTTGCCTGGAGAATCCCAGGGACGGAGGAGCCTGGTGGGCTGCCGTCTCTGGGGTCGCACAGACTCGGACACGACTGAAGTGACTTAGCAGCAACAGCAGCACCAACCAATTTTAACAGTTTGAATATTTTTGTTGTATTTGCTTCAGGTTTTTAAAGAGTAAATCAGATACAGATTTGACCCCTTTTGTACCCTTCCCTTATCCCATCCTTTGCTTCCCTCTCAGAAGTGAACCAGTGTCCCAAATTTGGCATTTATCTTTCCCACTAACATTGGTCTTTTTATATTGAACAGTATTTTTTCATCTCATATCCTCTTTAAGGGAAAAAAAAAAAAAAACTAATTTCAGTTCCATCTAGTTCATTACAACAGATATTTTCAAGGCATGTTACTCTTCTTAATCCTTTGGGAGATAGAAATATGAAAAAGATCACCCTCAAAGAAACAAGAAATATATGCTATTTATTTATTACTTGAGAAACTAATAATATTTAAGAGGAACTTCATTAAATGTTCATGAAACAAAGTATATGATCAGGCTGACATTATAAAGTAGCATCTGATAAATATCTGTGCATTAAAATAATATGCTTCTTCAAAATGAGGTTTCCATTTTTCCGTTCATTGAACAAGAGCTCTCTGTCATAGTTAAGCCTCTATGTCAGGAATCTTCTCTTTCTCACACCCCAGGGCCCCCATATACATGTGCTGCCAGATCCTGTCAACTTAGTAGACTCTTTTGCCCTGATTATTGTCACCACCATCACCCTTGTTTTCACTTTCTTTCATGTTACATTGACTGAATCTCTTAGACTCCTGACTACTTGTCCATCTTTTGTCTTCTATCCATCCAATGCCTTGTACAGGCATAGATCATTCGAAATCAATATTCTCATCAGGTAAATCTTCATAACCCCAAATAAATCCTTCAATGTTGTCCCCATTAGCACACAAAATCTAAGTTCTCTAACTGAATCTTTCAGGTCCTTTTCAGATCGGCTCTAGCTGTCTTTTCTGGTGGTAATTCCCGATTTTCTGCTTCATACAATTTCCAAACTTCCCTGCCACTAAATTTTATTTATTTCATTGCTTCTCTATTCCTTTGAAGCTCTATATACTAGACCTGATTCTAACATATCCTTCAAAGTTTAACCCCAAATCTGCTTCTTCTGTACAGCTCAATATTAAGAATTAACATGCTGGTAAACTCTAACAATATGTTTCTTTCTATAACTATGATATCTATGGACAAATCTTCCCTACTTGAAATGCATACTGTTTTTATAGATACATGGTGTTTTGCATATTCTAGTATTACAATTAATTGTCCAGTATAATTCCTTGAATAAACAGGTATGCAATAAATATTTGTTGAGAAGCCTTTGATCTAGTAGACAACAAAGGTGTTTGTTACATTATTATTGATAATGGCTGGAGTTGCAGAAACACAGATATCTCAATTCTTGTTTACGTCTGGTTATCTTATTTAGAGAAGTATTGTGAAACTTTCCAAAATTCTATTTAGTTGTGACTAAAAGGGAAATGTTTACACTGTAATTAGTGAACTAATTAGAAATCACATATAAAGTTCAAATATGAGTGGAATTATAGGATAGGGATAGGATGGAAATACTAACCTTTGGTGATTTCATTTCTTTCTCTTGTTCTGTACTGTGGTTTTATAATGTAATACATTATACTATATTATTAGACCATTAAACTAGCCCCATAAGCACTAAAAAATAGTTTTTGGATGAATGATTTTAAAATGTATAGATGATTTCTATGTCTACAAACGAAAGCCATCTTAAAAAATAAAGTTATTTGTAATGTATCAGGTAATAATGTAGGTGAATCTCCCACCAACACAAATATGCATAATCAAAGAGTGATATTTTTTCTTCATTTACTTTGACATATTTTAGACTGTGTGCGGAAATTTAAGTGTTGTCAGATAAGCATAGAAGAAGGCAAAGGAAAACTCTGGTGGAACTTGAGAAAAACTTGCTATAAGATAGTGGAGCATAACTGGTTCGAAACCTTCATTGTCTTCATGATTCTGGTCAGCAGTGGGGCACTGGTAGGTAACATGATCTGCTCCTTTACTTTTACCTGAAACCATTTACCTCTCCCCTCAATCTACCTCCTATTGCATGTTTTCACAAGCAGGTGTTTGTGAAGATGAGAGACATAGTATGATATTTTTAGCACAGTGTGAGAGGCTCGCTAAGTAGCAAGTTTTATTGTTCTGCCGTAGGCCTGAGATTGAATCAAATTTAGATCAGTATGATTTTTTGTGAATATTTAAAGAACAACCCTTCTAACTTTTAGTCATCAGAACCAGTTCCTATTAAGAATCAATATGTAGACAGGGCATGGGATTATCAGCTAAATATCAATCTGCTTAACATCAGCTCCATTGCTGTGTTCACGCCAGTTCACTAATACCAACCACATTTAATGGTAAATGAATTAAATTACCCACAAGTAGCAAAGTGAGATCACTACAGACTTATTTTATATCTGATTTCACTCAACAGAATGGTCAAAAAACCAACAAAAATGAAAACCAATTTCTCCTTTCTCCTTGATCCAGATCACCAAGTCCTGATAGGTTTTCCTGTAAAGGGACTGAATTATTAATGCCCTTTTCATTCCAGAAGACCCAGGGACTCCTGCAAGTGAGTTCCCTTGCCCTTTCCAAAGAGCTCTGCAGAACAGTGGCAAAGGGAGGTTCTTGACAACTACATACATGCTCAGATTGAGCTAGAGAGAGAGAAAGCAAAACACTAATCCCTACCCCTTTCCCAAGCTAAGGGAACTCCTTGCCTTATATTTTCATCACTAAATGGGTTTAGGGTTATAGTCAAGCAACTCTGCACTAAGCAAGCATATATGCATGCAGATGATTTTGTGCCTCCTATTGTAGACAGAGGCAGCTGGCTGCGTCTCAAAAATTTTAAGCTCTGATGGGATATCCTGATACCAAAATTTAAAGGTTATTTGAATTGATTTGTTGACTGAAATGCCCAATTAAGAGTCACTTGTGTATAGATAACTACAGAGCAAAATGCAGCTCTAGGAAGCATGAAGTCTTCCAGCCTTAGGCACCTGAAAAGATGCTTGCAAGCATGATTTTTTTCTAATAAAATACCAGTTAGAGACAGTTTATGACAATGAAATTCAATGGAGTTTTTTCACTTACAGGCCTTTGAAGATATATATATTGAACAGCGAAAAACCATTAAGACCATGTTAGAATATGCTGACAAAGTTTTCACTTATATATTCATCCTGGAAATGCTTCTCAAGTGGGTTGCCTATGGCTTTCAAGTGTATTTTACCAATGCCTGGTGCTGGCTAGATTTCCTGATCGTTGATGTGAGTATTCTGCATGTTACTGTTTCATTTCATTGGCATGTGAATGGTAACTTCTAGTCCTCGCTTGGTGCCTGGCACATAGTAGGCACTCGATACGACCGCAGGACCCAAGTATAAATGATGGGTCCCATCTTCCCAATAAGAAAATGCCCCAAAACATTTTTTGCCAGAGTTTCACAGACAAAATAGTTAAATTAATATTTAAAATCCCAAGTTACGCAAAGCTATATATAAATGTAGAAGTTTTGCTTTATCACTCTCACATGTAACTGTGTTTAAATTCTTCACGGGCATCTTTGATGTTAGCATTTTTGGCATCTCCAGAACCTGTTGCAAAGTGTGTCCCACAGGTGCATTAGTAATTACAAAGAAATATGAAAGTCCAAATAGCAAGAGACACTTCTTGATTTGTATGATCGTAGAAACAGATTAGCTGTGGGCCAATTACTTAAGAGTTTTATGAAACTATATTGGTGTTGAAAATAATCTATTAATAAGATGCAGTGCCAGAAAGTAAGAGGCTTTAAAAAATATGAATATGAGTTTATTCCCTTACTTCTGAGGGAAATTTTTGAAGAAGACCTTAACCAGACAAAATTTTAAAAATCGATTTTATTTAATTTTGAAGATATACTTCTTAAATGCCTTTAATAGCTAATTTTGTTTAGAAATTTAAGGCCTTTTGTCTAGGAAAAAACTAGGACAGCCAGAGGGAACAAGGGACAGGAAGTCTGGAGGGAAGGGATAGAATGATACTCAGATTAATTAAGAAGAAAGACACTGAAATTTTTAGGAAAGAACAATGTGTGTTTTAAGTACTGAACTTAAAGATAATATTCTGTTGATTATAATAACTCCTTGGCGATTAAAGAAACATTATGATATATAAAATTTACATATACTAGAAAAAGAGAAAAATGGACTCTTTCATGAAAAAAGTTAGTTTTTATAATTGTAGGTGAAAAAAATTCAACTTAATTTAGTAGGAATTTTCTAGTCACCAAACAGAAAAAATTTGTAAGAAATAAAGAGATTTCTTTGAATTTAAGAGACTAAAATATCTTTTCCTCTGCTGAATCTGAATAAAGCAAGCCTATTATTTATATTAACATATAAAGCTACATGTGGAATTATATCAAAAGTTTAATGGCAATAAAATGACAATAATAATACTTTAAATCACATGTGTTTGAGCACTATGAGCAAAAGAAAAATATACCATGACAATGCCAGTTCTTTTATTTGTATAATGAGATTATGGATGATACTTTATTTTCTGTGTACAGAAAATACACTGTAAATGTTTAATAAAAATATCTTATGTTTACTATATCCATGTAATAATAAAGGCATTAAATCAACACTACCTAAATATAAAGAAAATCTTAAGAGAAATCTGTGAGCTGCTGCTCATGTTACCTAGTATATTCTGATGTTTATCTTCTTGGATTTAAGAAAATTATTATGATAATACATTAATGCTTTGATTTATGTCAAACATATTTATCACTCATCTATTTTGTATGGAAGAGACAAATATGTATGCCATTTTCTGGGCCTATGGGAGCTTACAGGCAACTAGTAAGGATAGATATGTATACAATGAGAAGATGACATCTCTATTAGAAGTTTCATCTGCTTCGCTGAGGAGGAAGCACAGGCTTCATGAGGGCGGTGCAGTGTGAACTGGCATTTGAAGGATGTCAATGTCAGCAGGTACAGATGAGGCAAGGACATCAAAGCCTTGAAGACACTGCTGCATGCCAAGCAGGGCTTGTTCAACCACCAAGTAGCCCTATAGGATAAGCTCTGTGCCACAGGGTGAGGGAAAGTAATTGGTTGATACTTTGTAATTGGTTGATAAGAAAGGTAAGTTGAAGAGGTTGAAGGACCTGAGATGCCATTCAAAGAGATTTATTAATAGATCTATGATTTAGTGATTTAGTGAAGAAGCTATTGAAGAGTTCTCGAAGATACTCTTCTATTGAAGAGTATCTATGAAAAGTGACAAGAAAAGCTCACCCTTTTTAGGGAAAGAAATTTGCTGGAGATGTCAGTGATGGAATGGAAGAAAATTACTATTTAGAGGCCAAAAGGAGAAGACCAGAAAGAGAAGAAGATCTACATGTATCTCCTTTTCATATTCAACTACACAAGACACATAAAATTGAATGTTTGCTACTTCTTTAGCCAATAAATACTGCCCCTGTTCAGAATTTTTTTATATCTAACTCTTATCTTTCATTCTTTAATTTATACCTATCTCTTTTTCATCCTATCTTCAGAGAAGATAAAGTACTATAAGTCCTCATGTTTTAGACCTAGAAAATCTTCACAATAAATGATAATTCAGTAACTTTATTTTTCATTTGTCTTTGAAGAGATTTGCAAAGTCTAAAAATTTAGATTTTAGGAAAAATATAGAAACTCCTTAAGAAAATTTTATAGATTAATTTTTTCCAAATTTAAAGGTTTTTCTATTTCATATTACATGTGCAAAATTAGTTTGAATAAGTCATGTTGTAAAATATTTTTATGTGCCTCATTTACTTTTCTTTAAAAAATGTATTTTTCAAATATCCACTAACACCATATTCTTAAAAGCTATATTACACATCTGTTTTCATTTTCCTGCTTTTGCAATTCAGGTGCACTTTAGGAGAAAATATCTTTTCATTAGCTTATATAGTTTTAATGGGTTTTCTATGTATTTTCAAAGGAAATCAGACATTTCTGTGCCACCTGCAGCAGTTATTCTTTTCTTTTTTCACTGTGATGTTACAACTTATATCAACTACATTAGCCATCTGTATAAATAACTAAAGAAAGCATTGTTCTGACAATTTCTAATTAGTTACACTAAAATCTCAACTTTTTAAGCTTAATGATTTCAGTTTTCCCTAATTAATGATCTTAGGCCTTCACACTGACATGTACAGTAAGATTAAACCACTGTTTAGAAATCTAGATCTTTCTGAGTGTGCTTATATTCAGAGTCAACTGTGTCTTGCATAGTTTACTTGCATACTTGTACTAGGTTTTCTTTTCTCTTTCAGGTCTGCTAAATAATATGAGAAATGATAAAGTTTTATAAATCTATAGATGAAAATTTCATTATGGTGTCATTCCTTGTCTTTCTTTACATTTAATTCTTTTAAATTTTCTTGTCAAGAATCTTGATAAAAAGAGCATATATTGCTGCTGCTTTTTCATAGGTTTATAGAAGTGGTTCACTGACCAGTATCATTAAGCTTAAGTGGGAACTTAAAGAAATGCAAATTCTCAGGTCTCATGTGAACCTTGGCCAGCCATCTGTGTTTGCAACAAGTGATTTTGATACTCACTAAAGTTTTGGAACTGGTTTATTGCATAGAGCAAGGTTGAGTTGTGTAAACATTTTTTGCCTATAAATAAGAAAATTGTGTTGCTTTTTTCTGTATAGGTCTCATTGGTTAGCTTAACTGCAAATGCTTTGGGATACTCAGAACTTGGTGCCATCAAATCCCTCAGAACACTAAGAGCTCTGAGGCCACTGAGAGCCTTATCCCGGTTTGAAGGAATGAGGGTAAGACCACATACTTTAGTGTTTGTTGGAATTGTAATTGAAAACAGGGTTTCCCTGGTGACTCAGGTGGTAAAGAATCTGCCTGCGATACGGGAGACCAGAGTTCGATCCCTGGGTTAGGAAGATCCCCTGGAGAAGGGAATGGCTACCCACTCCATTATTCTTGCCTGGAGAATTCCATGGACAGAGGAGCTTGGAGGGCTACAGTCCATGGAGTCACAAAGAGTCAGACACAACGAACACTTTCAGTATAAAATGCTGTTTTGAACCTCAGATATGACACATCCAGGTTAAATTTGTGTCTTCTACATTCATATTCATGTAACCAGTCAATCAGTAATATTTGTCAGACATCCATAAATGACACTTTTGGAGGCCCTCACACAACATAATACCTGAATGATGGCTTCTAATTAGAATCAATGAGATTGCTTCTACCTAGACTTTTTCACTCTGTGGGAAATTTCTAGCATGTTGTGTAGACTTCTGATGTGAGTCAACATTAGTTATGTTCATTCCAGTTTATAAATGTGAAGGAAATCCCACTCACTGTAATTTGAAACCACCAAATCATTCCTCATCCTTTTTCTTCCCTGCTCCGTATGATGTCTTCTGAGCCTTTTAAAGTCTAACCCTGGCCTTTTTGCTCTCAAACAAAGGCTGTGCTAGCTAAAAAGTAGGTCAGCTGTGGAAATCTAACCCTCATTCAGAAAGGCGGTACAAAGGAACTGGGAGGCATTTATACTGCCATTTGCCATCCCCTGAGGCATAAAACCTGAGACTACATACCCTCAGCACTGAGGAAACGATGATGCCCTGTCCAGGAAGGTTTGGCTATTTAAAAAGGAACTTTTAGGTGTTGTTTTGTGATATTTTAAAATAGTTACTTAGGATTTTCTTTGAATGTTGCAAACACAACCAGAAATGGATGATATGTGGAGGTGTTTGTGCTTCTGTATTTGTGTGTGCAAGGTATCATAGAAAGGAATGCTATTAAATTCTTTTCAGTTTACTAATTTCAAAAACCTGTTTTTACAGTAGCTATTTTGATTTTTTAGAAAGAGAATCAAGCTTTCAGTACTAGAATGATTTTTATATTTTCTCTGTTGAGTTTTCATGTATGATGACCTAAATTTCTAGTTCTTCCCTAGAGCTGACTCTCTTTTCACTTCTTTTCCCACCTCCCCGCTGTGCAGGTTGTTGTCAATGCTCTTTTAGGAGCCATTCCATCCATAATGAATGTACTTCTGGTCTGCCTGATCTTTTGGTTGATATTCAGTATCATGGGGGTGAATCTTTTTGCTGGCAAGTTTTATCACTGTATTAACTACACCACTGGAGAGATGTTTGATGTCAGCGTGGTCAACAACTACAGCGAATGTAAGGCCCTCATAGATAGCAACCAAACTGCCCGTTGGAAGAACGTGAAGGTCAACTTTGATAATGTGGGACTTGGGTATCTTTCTCTGCTTCAAGTAGTAAGTAACCACTTTATTATTCACTGTGATGTGTTACTAAAATGAGTATAATATTCTTGCTCACTGTTTGCAGTACATATTTCCTTAAGCCCATCTGCCTAGATTCTTCCTTAATCATGGATGGACTGTCTTTCTGCACCATGTTGGAGACTGGATGGCTGTATAAAGTTTAAAGTTTCCCAGACTATGCCTTAGGTTCCCAAAACAAGTCTTTGTTACTGAAATTTCTATGTAGTTTCCCACGGTTTTCCCCAGTCTGAGCAAAGTAGAGGCATTGGCCCGAGGATGGGATTGGAAAGGTAGGCAGAGGGGTGGTAGATGTCTGTCCTTCTCAGATACCAGAAGTATCTAAACCCTTGCCAAGTCTCCACTCACCCAACTTTCACGAACACCATAACCAAATATTCCCCTCACATGGACTCCTACCTTGATTGTCCATCTTCCTGCCTGTTGCTTGAATGCTTTAAGATAGGGAGAGTGCTCTCTTGCAAATGAAAACCTTCCTATCGAGTCTATTATGCCTGCTATAATTTCATAAAACTCCATTTAGCTTCTCAACGGACCACTCTAAGTCATGTTCACATGCTCCCTGAGATGATCCACTAACATGATACCCAACATGAGATGAAGACTGCAGGGTCCTGTGGCATGAAGAAACTGAAAAACAAATGTACATGACTTGATGACTTTTCTTCAGAATTACTATGTCTCTTCAACCAAAATTTTTAAAAAGTAAATTGCTGTTAGGTATAATAGTTTTTAGATTATAAAGCTTCCCCTTACAGAATAATTGCCTCAAAATAGCATATTTGGCAATTTCAAGAACAAACCATCATGATTGGTGGTTGATGATAATATCATTTAGAAAAGATAAGCAGAAAAGACAACCTTAAGATCAAATAATGCAACATAGTTTTCAGTTTGTCTGAAGGTAATACTATATATGTGAAATTTTTTCACGTTACATTCTTGTATATATACATAAGAGTCAAAGGTTGTTGATAATTGCTTTTATGATAGCACATTGTTATAATCTATCATGATTTAAGTATAGATGTTAAAGTCAAAATAGAAAGATGTTACAAAAGAACATGAAGGAAGAGTTTTCAATGCATGTGTTTTAAAACTTTGCCAAAAGAGTTTAAATATTAATTTCAAACTATTTTATATACCTGTTTTTGAATAAATCTTGGTTAATAAACCTGATATTTAGTCTCTTCTAGAATTATAATTTGTGAGGGGAAAAAATTCAATGGTGTGACTTTTTTTTCAGGCCACATTTAAGGGATGGATGGATATTATGTATGCAGCAGTTGATTCACGAAATGTAAGTCTATTTAGAGGGAAAATTGTTTAATTAGATCTAGTGACTATTTCTACAGTGTTGTAATTTAGTGATATTGTCAATAAAATAAAACCATGGGTCGATTTATACAGAATATCTACATTAGAAAAATAAAATATTCAACCTTATATTACTTCTTCCAAAATTTGATTTGAATGTATTTCTCTGTTCACTGTGAATGTTCTAACATATCTTTCCTAGTGTATAGAATAGCAACTGGCACTTAAAAATTTGTAGATTCTATTTGTTCTATTTGTAAATAGAGACATTTTGTTTTTGGTTCTAATAGTTCTAGCCATGAATTAAAAGCCCTTACAGGTGCTTTCTTCATCTGTCTCAGATTTCCTCCAGCTTTTGATATTTTTGTGATAGGAAAGTCTGAATAATGATAAAAGAAAAAAAAAGAAAACAAAACAAATATAATCATATTTCTTTTTGGAAATAAGGTTTTATGATAGAAAGGGCTTTCATAATGTATCTTACATACATCAGCAGTTTTGAATTTTTTTGTGGTAATCTCCATATAATTTCTCACTATTTAACAATAAGGAAGGAAATCACGTTTTAGAAAAGAGATTAGTTTCTCATATATTGTCAGAGCATAGTAATTAAGCTCAAGATGTTATATCTCTGACACCAAAAGCAGGTGGTAACTTAGAGAGAATTCCTGAATTTTTTCCCCCTTATTAAAAAAAAGAAACTATAAGAGCTCGACACCCTGCATTTTATCTCTTTTATTATTAGAAGTCCCATTTATAGGCTCTTTTGAATAATATTAATAATTTATTGTTTATTGCCACTCACTGTGTTAAAGGCTTTCTTACATTATCTCATTTTCTACAATAGTTTCCTGCCTATTTGATTAATTCAAAATTCTCTCCACCTTTCTAATCAATAACCTACATGACATGCAAATTACTTTCAGTTTCTTCCTTAATATCTTAGCATACAATACTGTATTTTGCTGTTCAGTCGTGTCTCTCTTTGTAGCCTGATGGACTGCAGCACACCAGGCTTCCCTGTCCTTCACTGTCTCCCAAAGTTTACTCAAACTTATTTCCATTGAGTCGGTGACACCATCCAACCATCTCATCCTCTATTGCCCCCTTTTTCTCCTGCCTTCAGCCTTTCCCAGCATCAGGGTCTTTTCCAATGAGTCGGCTATTTGTATCAAGTAGACAAAGTATTGGAGCTTCAGCTTCAGCATCAGTCCTTCCAATGTTGATTTCCTTTAGGATGGACTGGTTTGATCTCTTTGCAGTCCAAGGGACTCTCAAGAGTCTTCTCCAACACCACAGTTTGAAAGCATCAGTTCTTCAGAGGTCATACTACTATATAATCCCTCAGTATTCAAACACTTTACAAAAGATGAAATTCACTTGGCTTCTAAAAGTATGGAAAGTTATTCACCCTTACTCTCGTTTAGTCAGGAGAGAAATGCAAATTTAAACCAAAATTAAATATTACCTACATACTTTCCTGATTGGCCATATTTAAAAGTCTGGCAATATCAAGTACTGCCAAGAACTGCAAGAACTCTCGTATGCTGGGGGTGGGGTGGGGGAATGGGAAATGGGTAAATATTCCTTTAAAAGGCCTCCCTGGTGACTCAGATGGTAATGAATCCACCTGCAGTGCAGAAGACCTGGGTTCAAACCCAGGGTTGGGAAGATCTCCTGGAGAAGAGACTAGCTAGCCACTCCAGTATTTTTGCCTGGAGAATTCCATGGACAGAGGAGCCTGGCAGGCTACAGTCCATGGGATCGTAAAGAGTCAGATGCAACTAAGTGACTAACACTTTCACTTTCATATCTTTAAAAGAGTTGAGCATTATCAACATAATTCATACTTAAAAAAAAACAAAACCAGAACTGTGTTAGATAAGAGAGCACGTCATTGTTACAGAAACTGTACTTAAGACCTGCTGAGTACAATGAATCAATAGACTCATTTTCAGAAAGGAAAGATCCTACTGATATACTTATGTCAACACATATGGTAATAATTCTAGTCTAGCAAGAGAAATATATAACAGAAGTCAAACCCTTATTCTTACGTATTACTCTTGGCCAGGTTCTGTTCTAACATTTCTCATATAGTAACATATTTAGCCTTCTGAAATACCATATTAGAGTTGATTCTGTTTTGTTTTTTTTTTTCCATTTTATGGATGAGGAAACTGAGTCAGAGAGAGTAAAATTTGAAAGTTTTTAACATAAACTAGTGTAACTGTAGTATCTCTTCTGTAGGAAGTCCTCACTCTGCATACCCCATTGGGGTCTTAAAAGTGCATTCATATCCTAGGCATTTATTGGGTGAAATGAATTGTAATTATTCAGACTTTTCTATGAGTTGTTTCCTTTTCTCAAGTCAATGAAAGAGTTTGGAGACTCTTCAGTAAGTGTGTTAAACTTGATCTTTCCTAAAATCTGTTTAATTTTTTAAAAATTTCCAGTGTATAGAGATATGCTTTGAGAATTGAAAATTCACTGATGTCTTTTCTATGAAACAAGTTTTAGGTCTAATGGTTATCATTTTTCATATTTTGTAGGTAGAATTACAACCCAAGTATGAAGACAATCTGTACATGTATCTGTATTTTGTCATCTTTATCATTTTTGGTTCATTCTTTACTCTAAATCTTTTCATTGGTGTCATCATAGATAACTTCAACCAGCAGAAAAAAAAGATAAGTATACTAAAACTTCATCTTTGCTCTAAAGTGCTAACTAGACATATCACACTGTTTCCTTTTGGCTCCAAGTGCAGTCATCAAAAAGAAAGAATATAAAATTCAGAAATTATTTTGACTTAATCATCTATGAGTTTTTAAGTGATTGATAATTCAAATAGCTGAATTACTATCAGCTATCTGAAAGTGCTATTTCCAGTATAGAAATCTAATTTACACATTGAATATATGCATATCTAAAATACATGTTAGTAATTTTAGAATAGAATATGGAGACATTTTTGACACAATTACTAATATGGATTTTATAGCTAGCAAAGAACATGATTTTTACAAGTTTTCCTTTCATTTCTTTACTTTGGAGGTCAAGACATTTTTATGACAGAAGAACAGAAGAAATACTACAATGCAATGAAAAAATTGGGTTCAAAGAAACCACAAAAACCCATACCTCGACCTGCTGTAAGAATAGCATACTTTCATCCTTAACAAAAGCTGTTATCTATCCCTTTTATAGCCCAAATTGCTAGATACTAATTTTCATGTATTGCAAAACAGTTTCTGCCTTAGCAATGTGACCAGATGGCCTCAATAGTCTAAGTATTCGGTATTTTTAGATACATAATATGTAGAAATTATGTAATATATTTTATACAGAGACATAAAATATATATAAGTAAAAATGTTCAGGCTTATATACCAGTATTATTCCATAGGATTGATGTCACTGAGGAGCTTCTAACAATGTAGAGAAGAAAACATATTCATGTATACATAGTGTGGAAATATTGAATGTTCTCAGAGTGCAGTGAAGACCAATTGGGATAATTGATACATCTTGCATATGCCCCATATTCTGTCCAACTCTGCAGACTGAATGGAATCACTAATGAAACAAGTCATAGGTCTTGTTTGTTCCTGGTTTTCAAGAAAAATTTCCTATTTCCTCCAAGCATCTTGACCCTAAATCAGATGACATCATTCTCTATGGCTTTTTATGGTGATTGCGATTGTATATTTGCCAGTGGCTACTGGTCTGTTTGGGCTTCCCTGGTGGCTCAGACGGTAAAGCGTCTGTCTGCAATGCTGGAGACCCAGGTTCGATCCCTGGGTCGGGAAGATCCCCTGGAGAAGGAAATGGCAACCCACTCCAGTACTCTTGCCTGGAAAATCCCATGGACAGAGGAGCCTGGTAGGCTACAGTCCATGAGGTCGCAAAGAGCTGGACACGACTGAGCAACTTGACTTTACTGGTCTGTTTGGTTGCTACAAGGAATTGTTGTCAGAAGAGTCCCTGAGTTCTTTCATGTTTGAGAACTCCTCTCTGAAGGCATACATGGTACAAGGTAATCAAGTGTTCCCCAGGAAACACGACTCTATGACTCCATTAGTGATGATGTAAAACTAGCTAACCTAAAACTGGTCATGCCCCTGTTCTGTTTGTAAGTTAGCCAAAAGCCCAAAGACAGTGGATAGTAATATTGGACAAAACATAAGGAATGTACAGTTTGAGCCTACTTTTTGAGAAATAATACAACTCGGATGGATAAGGGAGAAAAGCAGAGTAATGACTTGTATGAAAAACATACACTCCAAAGTCATGGAAATAAATATTGCAGTGGAGAATAGTGATTTATTTTTTGAAATAGTAAGTAGGAAACACAAGGTTTTCTGGGTCAAATGAGTCAAGCCCACTATGAATCCGAATACATCCATTTATTTTAGCCAAGTAAAAATACGATATAATTAAGTGAACAGCATGGTAATATGAAGAAAAAGAGATTTTTAGGGACTGGTATGGGAAAATGTTAGAGACAAAGTAGTGCTGGGGCTTAAACAAGAAGATGAACCCTTACATACAAGAAGATGAGTCTACAGTATAGGGTCATGCCAATAGGACTGGAAATAAATGAGCCAACAAGAGGGCTCAGTGGGATGAGGAACCTATAAAATATAGGAAAAGAGGGAGGGCATATAGATAATAAAGAATATAAAGCAGTTAATGTTTTTTGAAGTTATTGATTCTGTTAATGTAACTGAAAGTCCTGTAAAGGCATTTGGAAAGATTAGGTCTTATGAATATGGGATAAGGATTTTAGAGTTGTCATTGTCAGACATAATTCAGTTGAGCTGTAAATCTTAGGTTCATTTTTGAAAGATAATTATAATATACCAAAAAAGAAATTGCTGAGCATGAAGCCTTGTGCACTTCACCATTATAGAAGAGGTGAATCAGTGAGAGAGTGAGATTTATTAGTAAGGCAACACATACATGTAGATAATGAGAAAAAAATTTTAATGGTTGTTTAATTACATCAGATAGCATGTAGATTTACTTTAATAGAGGTAGGGATGCACAGGAAATGATTAGTGCATTTAGCTAGAATATTATTGGCAACAATATGTGGTAAAATCCGTCTATTCAGTCATTCATTTACAATGTATGATGCTAAGCATTTGGAATTAAATACTAAACAGAGAGTCTATTTGGTAATCAAATAGTCACACCAACAAATAGAAATATCCAAGAAGGAAAGAATCCATTTAGCTACGAGAGCTGATAAGAAAGAAGGGGCTGGTTAATCAAGGAAGGCTTTACTGAGCATGAGCCTAGGCCTGAAGGAAAATGAGGAAGTGTCTACAGGCCATGTAAGAAGAAAAGAGGAATGTATCTGTGAAGGTCCTGAGGTAGGAAGGCCAGTGAGGCTGGAGTGCAGAGGGTGAGGGTTCATTTGGGACATGGTGAGAATGAACAGGCTAGGATGGTCCAGACTTTTCTGGGCTTCTTAGGCCACATTAAGACAAGTCTTTGTCCTTAGAGCAAAGCGAAGCCATTGAGCAGAAGCTGGTCAGTCTGGGTGTTGTGACTGTCACTGAACCAGCATTGACGGAGGCAGTGTATGCAGTGTAGACTCCTGGTGGAACTATTTCAGGGGTGATAGTCAGCCTGAACCAGAGTGGTGTGGAGATGAATAAAATGGATCTGTGAGCTATCATAGGAGTGAAATTAAAAGGTTTATTAATTGAATATGAGAAGTAAAGAAGGAAGCAACAAAGATGACTCATGAGTCTCTGCCTTACACACGAGATGAAGAGTGGAGTCACACAGAGTAAGAAGTAGGGACATGAATGGAGAAAACAATTGGCGATGCTAGTTTACAGAATTTGAAAATCAAAAGGGGACTCCAAAAGAGAATGAATGTTAGAAGTAGTAGTAAAATAGAGTTTCTAAAGATTGAGAGATTAGTGTCAGAGCAAAGCAGGAATTCTGGAGAGGAAGAGATTGAAGAGAAAGGGAATAAATATAGAATAAAACTGCAGAGGATGTGGCTCAAAAACAGTGTGGATTAGGTTACAGAGGAAAAGGGACTGAGTCCTCCAATGAATTTGGAGTAGTATGTAAAAAGATAGGTGTGGAAATCAATATACTATAAAATGACAAAAAGGTAGAGGAGTTTCTTTATAACAATTGACTTTGGTGTTCTCACAAAAGAAGTAAGAATAAAGGGCAAGAGAATAGGAAATTTCTGAGAAGTTTGAAATTATCCTGGGAGCAAGTGAGGGACAAAGGATTGCTAATCATTATGAAGAGCCAAGATAAAGTGAGAAAACATAAGCCTCTAGTGAACATGGCCTCCAAGGTTATACAGCTTCCTCCAGCATATTCTGAAATTTAAATTGGAGACAGTGACTGTGTAGTGGAGTTGTATGTTGATCTAACCCACTGGAAAACTAAATGGGCAAAGAATCTAAAGAGATTTTTACTGAAAATGCTGATGTGAACATAAATAGCAAGTTGCTGCTTTTAAGCCATTTTGAATCTGCTTCATTCTAGGTGCTGTATCTGTGGAAGAAAATGATTTTATTAAGTAAATAAAAGCAAACCATTCTCAATAAAATGTCATAAATTTTATGAGAAATGTAAGCACAAAATTGTCCGAGATCACAGAGTGCTTAAAACTTAAAACTGAGTTAGGATGCCCCAGACTGAGAAGGGGAGTCTAATAATGCCCCTTGACAGAAGTGTTATGACAGAGGAGATGGATAAACAAGATAAAACAGTATGGTACAAGAGTGGTAGCAAGTATCAGAAGGGTAGAAATAAGGGGAACATAACCAGACTTGGAAAAGTAGACTTCAGTACATAAGAGCTAAGAACAAGGGGCTTAGAACTGGAATTAGATGCATTTAAGTTGAAGGAGGCCCTTGAAGAACAGATCCAGCTGAAACAAGGCAAGTCCAGTCCATCAGGCTATATGTGTATTCAGAGAAAATAGCAAAATATAACAAACCAGTACTACTTGATAGCCCAGAATTCCAGTATGGAGTAATGGATGCCTCTGCTAGTCGGGCAGGGGCAGAACACGAGCACAGAGAATCCAGACCAATAAAGGCATCCATCTGGAATGCAGACTATGAACACAGATGGAGCAGAAGGTCTGTAGTTCTAGCTGAGAAGGTAGAGGACGACCTAGCAGAGGTGATCCAAATTCCAAGCGCTAGGATGATGAATATTGAGCACATAGAGTTGAAAAGAAGGAAAAACACAGGGCCCAGTGAACATAATTGGTTTACAAGATGAGGACTTAATTTCATAAACAAGATATAAGGCTAGTTAGTGCTTGGAAGTTAGGTCCAGATTGAATAGGGCAAAGTTTGAACATCGAAATTTTAAGCTATAATTTTTTAAAAGATGATTTTATTCTTTTAGCAGTTACCTCATATAAACTTCACTCTGCTTTCCTTTGTCTTAACATCTTACATAACCATAGATGGGTCAGCAAAACTAAGAAATTTACCCTGGTATGATACTATCAAATAAAATATAGAATTTAACTGGATTTTACCAAGTATTCCACCAATATCCTTTTTCTTGAACTATAATTTTAAAAGCATCTTCTCAGCTAAACTTTAAGGTAGAATTTAAGATGCTGTGGCTTTGCTGCTCATAGTGGGTGGGGAATATGAAGGAAGAAACTAGGGGGGAAATGACCCAAAAAAGCTAGAAAAGTATTTATTCATTAGTTCTTCAAAGTTAATTTTGATGCTCACCCCAAACACAGAAGATAACAAAGATTCATTATAGTGACCAATATTTACTAACTTCTGCTCTATGCATGGTTATGTTTTAGGCACTGAGAAACTAAGTGGTGGTTCTTAACAAAAAATCAGTTTACAAAACCTGCTATCATAAACAGTATAAATGGAACAAATGCATTTGGAAAGAGCTGGATATTCCAGTATATGAAATTTTCTTCCAAGTGTAAAGCAAACATGGAATGTTTTGTAATAAAAGCTGTATTTTCATATTGCTATGTTAAAATCAGATAAGTTGGATGATTTGTTTTTCAGTCTCTAAGGGAATTTCACATACTCCTTTTTTTTTTGCAGAACAAATTCCAAGGGATGGTCTTTGATTTTGTAACCAAACAAGTCTTTGATATCAGCATCATGATCCTTATCTGCCTCAACATGGTCACCATGATGGTGGAGACTGATGACCAGAGTCAAGAAATGACCAACATTCTGTACTGGATTAATCTGGTGTTTATTGTTCTGTTCACTGGAGAATGTGTGCTGAAACTGATCTCTCTTCGTTATTACTATTTCACCATCGGATGGAATATTTTTGATTTTGTGGTGGTTATTCTCTCCATTGTAGGTAAGAAGAGGTGCTTTCATTTAAGTGAAATTTTTAGGAGTAAAAATTTGTGTTTTAAAACTTTAGAGTATTTTTCACTAATACTTTCTCATTCATCCCCAAATTTCAAATGAAGTCTAATGAAGAGTCCATTCTCAGCTTGTCATTTATCTAATTGTGTGCTGTGCATGAAATTATATATAAAAAAGAGAATTTATATTATTTACAATTATATTATACATGCAGCTTTCATGTATCATCTTGTCTCATGCCGGAAGAAAATAACTGCAACTTTGACATAATAGTCACACTCCTGTGGTGTAGACAAGTACTGCTTTGAATAAACAATTCACACACATGTACACATATTAATCAATAGAAGTAGTCAAATAATTGTCCTTGATAATTGGAATAGCATGTTGTGTGTTTATATATATTCACACTCAAACAAGCCTCATGTCATCTTTGGGTTCAGATAATTTTCTACAGTGTATAATATTCTTTTTCAAAAGTGGACATTTTGTTCAAAAAAATCAAAGCAGATTCATTTCATCAATACATATTTCTTGTGTGTAGGATGTTAAATCAGGTGCTGGAAGTAAAGTTCTGCCTGTTTGAGGAGAGAGAACATGCACATAGAAAAGTCGTATTCCACTGTTTATATACTTTTGCTGGTTAAATAGAACTTTGAAATAAGGTATCATTCCATTTGATCCCAATGATGGTGCTATAGGGAAGTAATGTAGTGATTAAGGGAGGAGACTCCTGGGTTATACAGACTCAACCTGGTGCATCCATGTGTTCACTCTTTACCAGTTCTGTGACCTTTGGCAAGAGGGATCTCACCTCTCCGATTCCTGGTTTCCCAAGAAATATTTTTGTAAAGTGGTGTTGTGAGGATTAAATGAGATTATGAAAGTAAATGCACTTAGCATTTATGTCTAGCACAAAGAAAAGACTTAGTAAACGTTAAGCCTAACCAACAACAGCAAAACTATTTAATAGCTATTATCACCATTTGGCAATGCATAAAATCATTGCCAGGATTCAGTCCCAAGTATGTCTGTCTGGAAGGCCTGGATTGTCTCTTCTGCCACCTCCCAAATAAAATTGATCAGACCATTTCAGAAGAATAAGTTTCATATTCCTAATCTAAAACCACATGCTTTATCCATTAGTCCTTATGCAAATACTAGTATAAAACTAGTATTTCAGAAACATAAATCCATTTCTGTGCTTGGCTACCATATATATTGTGTCTTTTGATATATGCTTTACGTGAACCAGGAAAAATGACCATTAATGCCTTCAGTTAGTATAAAACTATTAATATTATAGCACTAAACATACCAGTTTCATTTTGCTAAATGAATATTTCAGATTATGTATATGTAAATGTGTGTGTGTACCAAATTCTCATGTCCACATTTTATAAAACTAGTATGTGCATGTGTGTATGTGTATACCTAATTCTCATGTCCACATTTTGTAAAAATAGTGCTTATCTTAGAAATGTACATTTTCGTTTGCTGCCATTACATATAACATTATTTTTGTTGTATCTTGGCTTTCCATAGGTATGTTTCTGGCTGAGCTGATAGAGAAATATTTTGTGTCCCCTACCTTGTTCCGAGTGATCCGTCTTGCCAGGATTGGCCGAATCCTGCGTCTGATCAAAGGGGCTAAGGGGATCCGCACACTGCTCTTTGCTTTGATGATGTCCCTTCCTGCGCTGTTTAACATAGGTCTCCTGCTCTTTCTGGTCATGTTCATCTATGCCATCTTTGGAATGTCCAACTTTGCGTATGTTAAGAGAGAGGTTGGAATTGACGACATGTTCAACTTTGAGACCTTTGGCAACAGCATGATCTGCCTGTTCCAGATTACCACCTCTGCTGGCTGGGATGGATTGCTAGCACCTATCCTCAATAGTGGACCTCCAGACTGTGACCCTGAAAAAGATCACCCTGGCAGCTCAGTTAAGGGAGACTGTGGAAACCCGTCTGTTGGGATTTTCTTCTTTGTCAGTTACATCATCATATCATTTCTGGTCGTGGTGAACATGTACATCGCTGTCATCCTGGAGAACTTCAGTGTTGCTACTGAAGAAAGCGCAGAGCCCCTGAGTGAGGATGACTTTGAGATGTTCTACGAGGTTTGGGAGAAGTTTGATCCTGATGCCACCCAGTTCATAGAGTTCTCCAAGCTCTCTGATTTTGCAGCAGCCCTGGATCCTCCTCTTCTCATAGCAAAACCAAACAAAGTCCAGCTCATTGCCATGGACCTGCCCATGGTCAGTGGGGACAGGATCCACTGCCTCGACATCTTATTTGCCTTTACAAAGCGTGTTTTGGGTGAGAGTGGAGAGATGGATGCCCTTCGAATCCAGATGGAAGAAAGATTCATGGCATCGAACCCCTCCAAAGTCTCGTATGAGCCCATCACAACCACTCTGAAACGCAAACAAGAGGAGGTGTCTGCTATTGTTATCCAGAGGGCTTATAGACGCTACCTCTTGAAGCAAAAAGTTAAAAAAGTTTCATGTATATATAAGAAAGACAAAGGCAAGGAAGGGGAGGGAACACCCATCAAAGAAGATATCCTCATTGATAAACTAAATGAGAATTCAACTCCAGAGAAAACCGACATGACCCCTTCCACCACGTCTCCACCTTCTTATGACAGTGTGACCAAACCCGAGAAAGAAAAATTTGAAAAAGACAAATCAGAAAAGGAAGACAAAGGGAAAGATATCAGGGAAAGTAAAAAGTAAAAGGAAACAAAGAATACTCCACTTTGTGATCAATTGTTTACAGCCCGTGATGGTGATGTGTTGGTGTCAACAGGACTCCCACAGGAGGTCTATGCCAAACTGACTGTTTTTACAAATGTATACTTAAGGTCAGTGCCTATATCAAGACAGGGGCCTCTGGTCAGCAAACTGGGACTCAACAAACCAGAGAAACAGCATCGACAGGAGGTTTCTGTGTTCACAACCAGCTGACACTGCTGAAGAGCAGAGAGTAATGGCTACTCAGACTCTAGGAACCAATTTAAAGCGGGGAGGGAAGTTAAATTTTTATGTAAATTCAACATGCGACACTTGATAACAGTAATCGTCACCAGTGTTTATGTTCTAACTGCCACACCTGCCATATTTTTACAAAACGTATGCTGTGAATTGGTCGCTTTTTGTTTTAATTCACAGGTTGTTTACTATTATATGTGACTATTTTTGTAAATGGGTTTATGTTTGGGGAGAGGGAGTAAAGGTAAGAAATTCTATGTTTCTCTATTGTATAACTGGATATATTTTAAATGAAAGCATGCTGCACTTCTCATTCTCATGTGAAAAAAAAAAAATCACGTCCCAAAAGGAAAGAGTTTACTTCTTGTGTCAGGATGTTTTCAGATTTTTGAGGTGCTTAAATAGCTATTCATGTTTTTAAGGTGTCTCATCCAGAAAAATTTTACTGTGCCTGTAAATGTTCCATAGAATCCACAAGCATTAAAAAGTTGTTTTATTTTTACATAATTCATTACATATACATGTATATATGTATATGTGCATGTATATACATATATATGTATACACACACATATACACACACCATTACATAGTCATTCTGAGTTCTGGCAGCATGACTATAACATTTTTGATAAGTGTCCTTTGGCGTAAAATAAAAATATCCTATCAGTCCTTTCTAAAAACCTGAACTGACCAAAAAGCATCCCCCACCACCACTTTATAAAGTTGATTCTGCTTTTTCCTACAGTATTGTTTAGCCATCTTCTGCTCTTGGTAAGGTTGACATAGAATATGTCAATTTACAAAATAAAAAAAGTCTGCTTTGTAAATAGTAATTTTACCCAGTGGTGCATGTTTGAGCAAACAAAAATGACGACTTAAGCACAGTATTTATTGCATCAAATATGTACCACAGAAGTAGAGTTTGCAAGCTTTCAACAGGTAATATGGTGTAATTGGTTCCATTATAGTTTGATGCTGTCACTGCTGCATGTTTATCTTGCCTCTGCTGCTGCATCTTATTCTTTCCACTGTTCAGAAGTCTAATATGGGAAGCCATATGTCAGTGGTAAAGTGAAGCAAATTGTTCTACCAAGACCTCATTCTTCATGTCATTAAGCAATAGGTTGCAGCAAACAATGAAGAGCTTCTTGCATTTTATCCTTCCAATCTTAATTGAGTACTCTATGGTAAAAAGCCCAATTGTACAAAGATGTCGCAAGCTGCTTAATTCTGTTGAAAATAATACGGTTAGAGTTTTCTAAGAAAATATAAATATTGTACAAAGTTCATTTTATTTTCTTTTTCAGCCTTTTTGTACATAAATGAGAAATTAAAAGTATCTTCAGGTTGATGTCACAGTCACTATTGTTAGTTTCTGTTCCTAGCACTTTTAAATTAAAGCACTTCACGAAGTAAGAAACAAAGACTAAAATGCAGTGTAGATTCCTGCTTTTTATTAGTACTGTAAACTTTGCACACATTTCAATGTGAAACGAATCTCAGACTGAGTCCAGCATTTATTTGCTTTCATAGTGATGCCTTATCATCGAAAAAGGCTTAAGGAACGATGAGTTGATATTCTTGGCATTGCTTGAATCAGATGTTTCCACCTAGTCTTTTTATTCAGTAAATCATCAGTCTTTTCCAGTGTTTGTTTACACAGATAGATCGTATTCTTACCAACCCATAAGACATTAGAACTTTATCAGATATGGTATGAGATCCAAGCTTTATTCCACAAAAACCATATAAATGAAATTATATTACCAGTCACATCAAAACACTTTGTGTTTCTTTCACAAGCAACATTAAATGTAGATTCTTTATACTAAAGCTATTGACTTGTAGTGTGTTGGTGAAATGCATGCAGGAAAATGCTATTACCATAAAGAACGGTAAACCACATTACAATCAAGGCAAAGAATAAAGGTTTTGCTTTTGTTTTTGTATTTAATTGTTCTGTCTTTGTTTCGATCTTGGAAATGCCATTTAAAGGTACATTTCTATCATGTAAAATGATCTATCAGAAAAAATGTAAAAGATACACATTAAATATAATAATTCACCTTTAAATTTTTCATGGAATGGAAATTAATTAAGAAGAGTGTACTGGATATCTAGTTTTAATATTGGCCACAAACCTAGATATGGTATTGGATAGAGTAGTGGAAAATTAGAAAAATTAATAAAAAATTGACTAACATTTTAACTTGTGCATCCTTTCTCCTTCCCGTCTATCTGCTGCTTTATTTTGTCTTGTTATTCTCTTTTCCCGTTTTGGTTCCTTCCCCATGTATTCTTGATCTACTTTTCTATATACTTTCCATCACTTCCTGAGGCTCTCAGTATTTTTCATTCAGGGTATTCTCTTTGTTTCTCTTCTGCTTGCCTCAGCTTTTGTTTATTACTGTCTATAGACAACAGAGTCTATATACTTAGACTTCTAATAATCTGCTACACCACAAAAAGTTCATACATCTTCATATCTTTAATTTTGGGGGCAAAAGTTCTAAGTGAGCTTGGATCCCACTCTTGATAATATATAAACAAATTCCCCAAATGACACTGATTTAATTATGACAAGTTTGGGAAAGATTTCTCAGTTCTGGTTACCTATTAGAAATACCTGAGAAGCTTTAAAACGTACCTTTTGGACCAAAGTCAGACCAACTGAATTCATATCTCTGGGTATGAAACTTAAGCATCTAATTTTTTAAGGCTCCCCATTGATGCTGATTCATACTTAGGCTGACGGCCAAGGAGTTAGCGTATCCTTGCTCAATATGAAAAAAGTGTTCTGTCGAAAATGTCCATGTCCTCTTCAGGGCTTCATTGTATAAATCATCAGATACAAGTTCCCAATATGATGACATTGGAGGTGCTTATCTTGTAGTGAGAGAGGTGTTTATTGTTTTTTAAATTTTACTGAAGTAGAGTTGATTTACGATGCTGTGTTTAATTTCTGCTGTATAGCAAAGTGACTCAGTTATACATACATGTGTATTCTTCTCAGTACTTTTTCCATTATGGTTTATCACCAGATACTGGGTATTGTTTGCCCTGCTCTACAAGAGAGAGGTATTCATCTTCAGGTGTGACACTGTCCCATTTATATCAGGGATTCTCTTCTAGGGCTATAGTTGGTAGAAAGGAAATTCTATCAGAATAGTTTAGAGAGCTTCTTCAAATTATACATACACACTCACACATGCAAAACTGTACCCCAACCATGCCTAGTGCATACAAGGATGATTAAGGAAAGAGTGTGGACTCATAGAATAGCTGTCCAGGTGCCCTGTTGGATAAGAACCATTAGGTCTGGACCAATGAGAGGCAGCTTATATAAAGTATTCATTTAGTTTGTCATTGTCAATTCACAAATCTAAACAGGAAAGACTTTCTATTTTTGTGTTGGGCACCTCTTACTGTCACTCGTTTTCCTAAGCTCTGAATAATATAGATCAACTTACAAAGAGCAGGGAGGAGTGAAGGAAAGAAGGGAGAGGAAAACAAAGGAGGAAGAAAAAATGGGAAAACTGAGGAAAGGAAGGGAGCATAAGAAACAGAGGGAATTCTTCATAAATTATCCTCTGAAAAAATAAAGGCTTTTGTAGTTACCATGCACAGCAATAGAGGGGAAACAGGAAAAGAAGAGCCACGTGGGAAAGAAAGTTTGCTTAGTCGTCAGTGCATTAGATCCGCGGTGTAAATGTGCTCCTCCTCTCTATCTGTTCTCAGAGAAAAATATGTCTTAAAAAAAGCTGAAGAGGACATTATGCAAGTAAATGTCACAATGATTGCATGAATCATGATTTTTTTTCTTTCATCTGAACTAAATAAATATTTGAGTTCTACTTCATATTAGCTTTATGATAGGAGCTGAGCGATCAAAGATGAACTTCACTGTCCAAAGGAACTTTGTAGCTAAAGCTGAAGAACTTGGAAAGCTATGCTAGAGTCTGAAATGTATTCTGTTGGCAGCAGGATGTGATTGATTGCACCTAAGCAATAGAATGATCAGTAAAATCAGATACATCTGTGCCTATTTAAGATGATACTAATAAGGGTACATTGACTGTTTTTTGCTAATGTTTTACAGAGATTTCATTTTCCCATCTCTCTTTTTTTTTTAAAGGTACCTGTATTTTTACCTCTTAGCATATCTTTTTAAAGAACATATTTAAAAAAAAAAAAAAACCTGACCTCTTCTATTAATAGCCTATATTAATCCAAATGTAAAATCTAAAATCTTACATTTATTTTATGTACAGATGTATTTGATTTTATTTTATCACCTTATTTTGTGCTTTTGAATTTTTAAGCTTTTTTCCTTTTCTTTTTAATTGTCCTCTTTTGCATTAATTTTATCATCATTTCCCCTCCAGCTCTACTGTTGTGAAGATACATACTTCCTTCCTTCCTCCTTCTCCTTTGCTCCTTTTTATGTGATTACTTTAAAATTTTAATGTGCATGCTTAAACAGTGAAGTACAATCAATAGTTGTAACCTTATCTGGAACAATGAAGGTCCTAGCTGATTTCATATCTTTGCTCACTTCTTGTGTTTTTATTGTCTACTATTTTAATACTACCTTGTCTGACACCCAACGAATTAAACAGTATTATTATTGTGGATTTATTTAGGCAATGCTTATTTAGACTTATTTAGATGTTAATTATAATAATTTCTTTAAATTTGCTTCTGCTTACTTCACTTTGTGTTCTATTTCCTTCTGGAAATACATGAGGAATTCTGTTAGTGGCGTTTGTGGACAGCAAGCTGACTTAGTTTTTGTTTTCCTGAAAATGTCTAGTCAGCCACATTTTTAATATGTTAGCTTAGTTATAATTATTTTTTAATTATTTTAAATTTTTTGTGTCATTATAAAATTACTTCTGTTAATCTGACAGAATTTATGCTAATATAATTTCAAGGTATTTGTCAGTATCTTTAATTAAGAAAATTTAAAAAGCACTCTAACTTTTAGCACTAGAGATATAGTGTCATTTCATATTTTCTTGTTCTCTCCATCTGGAACTTTTGAGAGTTACATGTTGAAATTTCTAAATCTTTCCTTCATGTTTCATAGTGTCTCTCATCTTTAGCGCTCTTTCTGGATAACTTGTCAGGTTTTAGTATCAGGATAGTGCTGTCTTCATAGAACAAATTAGCAAGTGTTCATTTCTGAAAGAATTTCTGTAAGAGTGGAATTATTTCTCCATTCCATATTGGGCTTCCCTGGTCACTCAGAGAGTAAAGAAACTGCTCGCAAGAGACCTGGGTTCCATCCCTAGGCCAGGAAGATCCCCTGGAGCAGGGAATGGCAGCCCACTCCAGTATTCTTGCCTGGAGAATTCCATGGACAGAGGAACCTGGCGGGCTACAGTCCATGGGGTCACAAAGAGTCGGACAGGACTGAGCGACTAACACTTTCACTTTCCATATTAATAAAACTCACTAGTAAAGCCATCTGTAACTTGAGTCTTCCCTGTACAGAAGTTTTAAATTAAAGACATTAATCTCTTCAACAGATATAGGGCTATGGAGATGGTTTCCTACTTTTTTTTTTTTTCTTTTAGTTTTGGTAAGTTACATTTTTTTAAGAATTTCCTCTAAGAATTCCTAAGTTATTGCATTTGTTGTATAAATTGTTCAAATCATCCCTTTTTTATGCTTGCAATGTCTATGGCCTCTCTAGTCATATCTCTTTTTTCATTTCTGGTATTGAAAATGTGTAGTTTATCTCTTTCTCATAATCAGCTTATCTAAAGATTTCCCCAATTTTACTAATGTATTCAAAAATGCCAACTTGTGATTTACTGATTTTTCTCTACCATTTTTCAGTTTTCCATTTCATTGATTTCTGCTCTTTTTAATCCTATCACCATCATTTTCATTTTCTTCCCTTACTGGACTGGGTAGACATCCATTATAACATTTAATGGGTATGATGATAATGGTTAGTTTGTCTACTTTTCATTTAAGTTTGAGGAATATTTTAATTATTTACTATTAAGTATGCTGCTTGGTATAGGTTATTTATTTATTTATTTTTGGCCATGTGGCATGTGGAATCTTAGTTTCATGATCAGGGATGGAACCCAAGCCCCCCTGCATTGGAAACACAGGGTTTTAACCACTTGATTGCCAGGGAAGTCCCAGGTGTAGGGGTTTCTTTTTTGTCATATTAAAGAGTATCTTTTTTAAAGTTAATCTTTAATTGGAGTATAATTGCTTTGCAATGTTGTATGAGTTTCTGCTGTACATGGCGAATCAGCTGTAAGTACACATATATCCCCTCCCTCCTGAATCTCCCTCTTGCACCCCAAGCCAACCCTCCAGATCATCACAACGCACTGAACTGAGCTCCCTGGGCTATATAGCAGCTTCCCACTAGCTATCTGCTTTATGCATTGTAGTGTATATGTGTCAACCCTAATCTCCCAGTTCATTCCATCCTCCCCTTCCCATCTGTCCATTCTCTATGTCTGCCGCTCTATCCCTCCCTGCAAATAGGTTCATCTGTACCATTATTTTTAGATTCCACATATATGTGCTAATATACGATATTTGTTTTTCTCTTTCTGAATTACTTCACTCTGCATGGCAGATGCCAGGTCCATTCACATCTCTACAAATGACCCAATTTCATTCCTTTTATGACTGAGTAGTATTCCACTGTATATGTATATTACATCTTTTTTATCCATTCATCTATCGATGGACATTTAGGTTGCTTCCATGTCCTGGCTATTGCAAACAGTGCTTCAGTGAACATTGGACTACATGTGTCTTTTTGAACCATGGTTTTCTCAGGGTATATGCCCAGTAGTGGGATTGCTAGGTCATATGGAAGTTCTATTTTTAGTTTTTAAGGAACCTCTCTATATTGTTCTCCAAGGTGGCTGTATCAATTTACTTGCCAGCTTTCAGCTATGCCCTGAAAAGTGCAGAATATGTCCTCTGCTTGAGAGTCACTTAAATCCATCTTTGAATGGTAATGGTCTACCACCACCACTTCTAATACTAATTTTAGCTATGAGCTGGGAGAGAGAATCAGGTCACTAATAGCTGATCTCCTTATCTTATTAATTTTTTCTCTTTTGTTCCATTGACGAGTAACAGGAAATGTTTTCCCTTTCCTGTGAGACAAGAACTTCCCTTATATAATGTACTACTCTTCCTATTCTAGAGCCTATACTTTATTCAACTCTCTGTACTTTAAGTCTTAATATATAAAAATTCAACATTACTATAAATTTATAAATATCAAGTTTAGAGAAAAGAAATGTTTTTTCCCCCTCTAAATTGATATAATTGATATCTGAATTCCTGTTATTTGAAACAAAAAATGTCATGTTTTTCAGATGAAAAGGAGTCAAGAGAAAGAAGAAAAACTTATTTAGAAGTCAAAATACAATAGGTCACTCAAACATCTTGACATACTAAATAATCATATATATTTTAATTGATAAATCTTATAGCATATCATTGAAGTCAATCTTTATGGGAAAAGGAGGATTATTACCCCATGTTAAATTCTAGAAAGGCTTTCTGTAAAAGATTGACATTATTAGAGGGAAATATAAGTAACTATAACTATTGTCATTATTTTCCCACATGAATAAGCATTCTCTTGCAAAACATGACAATATTTTAGAAAACCGTATTCTGATGTGTCTTGGTTGGCCTTTTTGTGTGTGTGGTTCCTCAAAAAATTAAACACAGACTTACTACATGACCCAGTAATTAAACTGCAAGGTATTTACCCACAAGAAATGGAAACATATATTCACACAAAAACTTGTATACAAATGTTTATAACAGGATTAATTGTAACAGCAAAAAGGTAGAAACAACCCAAATTTCAACCAGTGAATGAACAGATAAGCCAATTGTGGTATATACATACAATGAAATATTGTTCAACAATAAAAAGAAATAAAGTACTGACATGAACCTCAAAAATATTATGCTAAAATGAGAGATGCCAGCCACCAAAAGTCACATTCTGTGTGTTTCTTTTATATGATATATCCAGATTAAGCAAATCCACAGAGACAGAAAGTAGCGTAGAGCTTGCAAGGGGATGGCAGAACGTTGAATAGGGAGTGATTAGCTAATAGTTATGAGGTATTTTATGGAATGATTAAAAAGTTTTGAAACTAGAGAGTGCTAGCGGTTTCACACATTGTTAATACACGAAATATCACTTAATCGTACACTTTAAAATGGTAATATTTTGTGAATTTCTCAAGGGAAATTTGTTTGAAAAAAGTTCATATTATTGCAACTCTATCCACTAGAGGGCGCAACTTCCATTGAGAAGCATGACTTTTTTTGGCGGAGTAGGCGTTAGCCTTGCAAAAACACTTCTTATTTTCCATCTATTATAGATGGGAAAAAAAAGAAAGATAAGAAATGTACATTTGGAAACATTCCTGGAAAAACAATGGTTTACATTTGAACATACCTCTTCAAGAAAAAAAGCAGTTTGCAAAAGGTGTATTAAGATTTCTTTCCTTGAGTATAGAAGACCTCTTAGTTCAAAAATTAAACATGATTAAATTATGAAACTAAGAGAAAAAAGTTAATCAAAAGCATTTCAGAGACTCATAAAAAGCTTAACGAGCGAAGTGTACAGGTATTCATATCAACACAAAGTTTCAAATATTTTTCATTATTACTGTGAGTACTTGAGAGAGTCTTGAAAGTATCTGTATTTTCCTGAGCACAGTAACATTTGATTATACAACTCACCTCGTGCCTTAACGTCTTTCTATGATTCATGAAATACTTCATACTGTATTAAAATTAATAAAGCTACATTTGTTGAAGCCTTATCAGAAATAAAATAATTAGATCATAATCTCCCTGAGCTACTAAGGCTAGGGCTTCTTAACAAAATACAAGAAATGTCATTTATCTACACGTATAGAATATTTTTTCAGATCATCAGATCCAAAACCACACAATAAGTTACTCTTCTTACAAAAGGAAAGTCTTCCTGCTACCTTAAACAACAAATCCCAATTGTAGCAAGGAAGAAATAGCTTAAGAAAATATAATCCACAGAGAAAATATGATCCAAGCATTCTGATTTTGTACCATATAATTATAATATTGTACAGCTATTCTTGGGCTAATTTATAGAGTGGTCAGTTACCATTTTCAAGACATGCTAACAGGAAGCAAAGCCTTCCTCAGAAATCTTATAAACACTATAAAGACCATCCTCTGAACAAAATCAGAATGATATCACTACTAAGTCCTCTATAAAACAAGAAGCAGGGATACCAGTACAGACAGTTTGAAATGGCTCAATAGGGAACTGGCAAAAAATATCTAGAAACATAAGCTTAATCAGAGGCTTTTATTTAGAAACATCTGGAAATATACCACAATCTACTTTATAATCAACGTATAAATCATATATAGATTTTTTTCTAAAGTGCTTCAATTCAATTGTTCTAAAAACCAACACATGAAATACCAATTAGATAGCATATTGGCTTTCAATTGCCGAGTAATAATCACAACTTAGTGATTCAAACAACGTATTTATTATCTCACAGTTTCTATGCATCAGAGGTTGGGGACAGCTTCCCTAAGTCCTCTATTCTGGGCATCACAAGGGTGTAGTCAAGGTAGTGGCTAGGGCTGAGGTCTCATCTGAGGCCTGAGGTCTTCTTGAAAGTTCATGTGGTGATTGGTAGAATTCATTTTCTTTTAGCTACAGAACCCATGGTGGCTTGTTCCTTCAAAGTCAGCAGAAGATTTGCAGTGAAGTCTCAGTGCTCACTGTCATGACAAATACATGTCATTTTACATTTGTCCAAACCCATAGAATGTGCAGCACCAAGGGTGAGCTATAATGTAAGCAATGGGCTGGTGATTATGATACACCAGTGTAGGTTCATCAGTTATAACAAAGGTACCAGTCTGGCAGAGGGCACTGATAATGGAGGAGGCTGTGCATGTGGAGGGGCATGGGGCATATGCGAAATTGCTATCTCTTCCTCTCAATTTTTCTGTGAACCTAAAAGTGCTCTAAAAACAATTGCATATTAAATAAATTTAAACCAATTGGATACCTTCATTACACCCACAAAATATTTTATGACACATATTAAAAGTATGCCCTCACAGACAAACAAAAAGATTACTGATATCCTAACCACACAGAGAAATCTTATTTTTTTTCTTTTTAAACTTGAAGTATAGTTGACAAGCAATATTATATCAGTCTCAGGTGTACAATGCAGGGATTTGATGTCTACATGTATTCAGAATTGATCAGCATGGTAAGTCTAGTAACCATCTGTCACCATACAAAGTTATTAAAATATTATTGACTGTAAAAAATGAATACCCTCATCTGCTTTGTGTATGTGTATGTGTACGTGTTTATTCGCTCAGTCGTGTCCAACTCTTTGTGACCCCACAGACTAGCCTGCCAGGCTCCTCTGCCCATGGAATTTTCCAGGCAAGAATACTGGAGTGGGTTGCCATTTCCTTCTCCAGGGGATCTTCCCTACTCAGGGATCAAACCTGTGTCTCTTGCCTCTCCTGCATTGGCAGGCAGATTCTTTTTATCACTGAGTCACCTAAAATTGGATTTATAGTGTATTGCTGATTCTTACTTTTCATTGCTAAAACATATGCCCAAAGAGGATATAGAGAGTAGTTAAAAACTAGCAATTATATATCTTTCTGTTTGAAGATATTACTGTATTTAGTACTCAGACATTGGAATAGCAACCACTAACATCACAGAAACACACGGCTCCCCTCTTGTGGTGTGGGCCATGGGTCTGTCCGCTTTGTTCCCGTTTTGTTCTCAAGGGTGCAGCAGTGCTGGCAGTTATGATTATTCAGTCTCACTCTTTCTGACCCCGCTGTAACAGAGAGGGGTGATTCAAGTTTCCTGTCGTCACTCATTTCTTAACCAAACTCAACAGTGAAAGATGGCAGGATATATATGCACACACAGAAATTGGCAGCGAGCCCAGTCATCAGAGTCTGTGATCCTGTCGCCCCTGGGGACTCATCTAGGTTCACAGTGATGCTCACTCAACAGATTAGAGGCTGAGTAGGCACAGCCTTGGGGGGCGGGTGGAGCTTGGCTTTCTGCTGTAAGTGGGTGAGGGTAGCTCTTCCAGTTAACTAATAGGAAGCATGGAAATAAATTGTTCCTTTGACAATCTGGGTCTGACATCATGTCCTCTGAGTAGCCTTCCTGGTGTTTCAGGATTGAAGATCTATCTCTTGGAGGCTGTATTCTTGTTCCTGGCTGTAGGGTGGCCACAATAGAGTCAGAGAAACCAGAGACTTGTAGCTTGAGAGATATCTTACTGCCAGGTAGATAATGCTATACTAATCAGAGTGGCAGTGATGCTCACTATACCCAAGAGAGCCAGGAAACTTTTAACAATTAAGTAGCACAGAATTAAGTAGCATCAGTTGGGGACTTCCACATGGAACAGTGGCAGTACCAGTAGAGGTAAATATGAGTATGCATGTCTACTTACACAGAACATGCACTTGTAAGCACAAATGAAACTTGGGACCTCCTAGAAATATTTGTGAGGCTAGAGAACATGTAGAACAGGAAGAACAAGAACTAGAAATATTTGGGTAGCTAAGGTGACCAACCATCTAGTTTACATGAGAATTTCCTGGTTTCAGCACTGAGAGTCCCATGTCCTGGGAAATCCCTTCATCCCAGCAGAAAGCTTGGTCACCCTAGTTATAACTCTTACAGTGTTCCAATCTGTCCTATGTTCTGATTTGTTGTTCTTTAGTCATTCAGTCATGTCTGACTCTTTTTGACCCCATGAACTGTAGCCCACCTGGCTCCTCTTTCCATGCGATTTCCCAGGCAAGAATACTGGAGTGGGTTGCCATTTCCTTCTCCAGGAGATCTTCCCCAATCATTTCCTTCTCCAGGAGATCTTCCCGACCCATGGATTGGACCCATGTCTCCTGAATTGCAAGCAGATTCTTTACCACTGAGCCTCTGGGGAAGCCCCATATTCCAATTAGACTTGGGGAAATTGGGATCATACATATTAAATGATATATACATTTTATTTGGAAGCTGAAACTCCAATATTTTGGTCACCTGATGTGAAGAGCCGACTCATTGGAAGAGATCCTGATGCTGGGAAAGATTGAGAGCAAGAGGAGAAGAGGCCAAGAGAGGATGAGATGGTTGGATGGCATCACCAACTCAATGGACATGAATCTGAGCAAACTCCAGGATATAGTGGAGGATAAGGAAGCCTGGCATGCTGCAGTCGATGGGGTTGCAGAGAGCTGGACATGACTTAGTGACTAAATAACAAACCATATGTTTTATTATTTTCTTAGTTAAAAATTCTAGAAGTGAAATTGCTGAGTCAAAGATTGCAGTTAATTTTGTCTTTTTTGACACGCATTTTCAAGTTGCCCTAGAGAAAGAATACACCTCCTACCAAATATTAAGGCATTTTCAAAGCTATGGAAAGTTAAATAACCTGTACTGGCATAGGAATAGATATATTAATGCATTTATAGTCATTCAAATCCAGATATAGACTTAAATATGGATAGAGATTTAAGATATGAAAGATGATATATCTTATCAGTTGGGAAAATTTGGATTATTTATTGCATTTAGGTGGGCAGCTGTATAGTCATCTGAAAGAAAAGTGAATCCCACTCTTCTATTTAAAACAAAATTAATTTATCCAAATTTAAATATTAATGTTAAAAGAACATAAAAATATAGGAAAAAAGTCATTTTGGGAGTTAAATGACTTTCTAAGTATAAAAAAATCCTCAGAGTCCAAAGGAAATGACTGATTCTCTTAAATTTGTATAAATATTTTTTAAAAGATATGCACATGCAGGATAACATTCACTAAATAAATCCACAGGAAAAATAACAAAGTGGAACAATATTTTCAACATGAATGACAAAGAATTTTTTTGAAAAACAAATAGCTCACAGAAAACAAAATTCAAATCACCAATAAATATCTGATGTTTGGCATCACTAGTGCTTAAAAATTCAAATTAAAACAGCACAGTATTTTTAACACATTATATTGGCAAAGATGAAAAGATTTGATATATCCAGTCTAGCATAGGTGTGGGAAAACAGGCAGTTTTTACAAGGTTCTTGTAAATTGAAACAACTTTTTGGGATGGCAATTTCACAATATTTATGACATTTTAAATTAACATATCTCCTTTACTCAGCAAATCCATTACTAGGTGTTTATCCTTTAATATTCACTCAACTACACAATGATACAAAAAGAAGAATGCATACTACTGCATTATTTATAAGAGCAAAGAACTGAAAATAGCCTAGATGCTTGACAGTAGAGCTCTAGTTAAATAATGTGACAACTACTTAATATAATACAACACAGCTGTTGATAGAATGAGGCAGATTTGTATTCATGGAAATGGATAGTTGCTGTAAGAAAATAAAGTTAAAGAATACCATGTTTAGAATGTGTTTATCTGTATAAGAATGTATATATAAGAAGAAATATTCTGGAAGGATAAACATGAAACTGTTACTATTCTGGAAAGTAGAAATGGGGGCTAGAGGTTGTACTGGAAATTTTACCTTTTATTTTGCACTCACCCAGATGATTTTGTTTTGGCCACAGTCATGGGTTTTTAGTAATAGTATATTATTAACAGATTTTTTAACAGATGTACAAATCTGTTCTTTCACTTGTTTGCCTATTTTCACCATATCTTCCAAACAAGAGTGGATATTTCTTGAATGGCGTCATGCAGGTTGATTTCAGTTGCATGTTGGTCAGAAACAGAAACTCAGTTAGACTACCTTACACTGTGTGTGTGTGTGTGTGTGTGTGTGTGTGTGTGCTAAGTCGCTTCAGCCATGTCCCACTCTGTTTGACCCCATGGACTATAGCCCATGAGGCCTTCTGTCCATGGAATTCTCCAGGCAAGAATACTGGAGTGGGTTGCCATTCCCTTCTCCAAGGGATCTTCCCCACCCAGAGGTGGAACCCTCATCTCCTGTATCTCCTGCACCGGCATGCAGGTTCTTTACCACTAGCGTCACCTGGGGATGTGCAGATTTAATAAAAGCATACATGTGGAAATCAGGGAGGCAAGAACCCCCCAGGAAGTCAGGAACAGCTGAATGTTGAGATCTAGTGAAACTGACACAGCAGAATCATCTACACAGCACTGGGGTTCATTTATTTGATCACCTCATTAACTGAGCGCATCCTTCTTGGGCAATTATGGAGACCTCTCTTTATTTCTACTACTCCTCAACCAGCTTGTCCATCTTTTTTGTAGCTTCTTCTTTTTTATTTCTTCACTTCAGTCATGGTTCTCATTTCCCTGACATCTTCTCAGCTTTTGCTCCTACATACTCTGCTCCTGCAGATTCTCTCTTTTCTGGGTTAAACTCCAGAGGAAGAATCTAGGTCCATGTGACTTACCTGTCTTGGAGACTTTCATCCCAGGCCACTTTGGATGGCCACTTTGAGAAAAGAACCCGTCTTGTGCACATAAAGGATTGGATAACATAGAACTGCCTTACTATAGTATACATATATATACTATATATATATATACTATATATATACTATATATATATAGTAGACATTTGTAAGAGGGATATGTTTAAAAATTAACTAGTAGTGTTTATATTAAAAAAGTTATAAGCTACCCACTCGACTGTCAGCTTTATGAAGTCAGGGCTCCTTTCATTTGTCCACATTTCTTGCTTCGGTCAGTTCAGTTGCTCAGTCATGTCCAACTCTTTGCAACCCCACGGTCTGCAGCACGCCAGGCTTCCCTGTCCATCACCAGCTCCTGGAGTTTGTTCAAACTTATGTCCATTGAGAAATGGCTCATGTAATTTCTCGTTTAGCATCTAGCTTATAACCATGCTGAGGAGCTGTTGTAAGCCAGACCAGATACTAGTTTATCATATACCATATATCATGTATCATATACCATCCATGTTTTCAGAAAAGGGTAAATGTACAGTATAGTAGTCAATGACTTCAGGAGAATTAGTGCTTGTGGGTATAATGTGACTGAGTAAGAGTGACCATTCTGTACAATGCACCGTGCTACGCCCAGGCAGTGTGCAAGGGTGGAATCCCACCCTGTGACTCAGAGCTCAGAGCTGGGGTGGAATGAAGGGCTCTTGTCCCAGAAAAAGGCAAGCACCACAGGAAAGGGATGCCAGGCTAGATTTGGCAGGCACTTCCCTTTCCTGGCACAGCCGCCGTGATCACAGGGCTGTCCTATTAGGTATCTGGCTGTGATGCCATCACAGGAGGTAACAGACAGACAAGCTAATGGGATAGCATGGACATTGATAAGTTGAGGCACAGAAAAAGGTTTGAGGGAGGAGCCAGAAACCTGGAAATCTAGAGAAAAAAAATAAGTCAGGAAACAAAATGGGTAGCTGGCTAACAGAGACCAGAGCAGATAGAGAATTCAGGAAAGAAGCTAAATAGGTACTCTGCTAAATAGCTGCATCAGTTATTTTGTTAAACTATGAGTTTCTCAATGACTTTTTCTTGGTTCAGTGGAAACAGTTTATAAGCATGAGGTGGACTTTAAAAACATGGTCCAGGCCCATTCTCCTTGTTAAAGTCATTTGAGATGACATGTGTGCATGCATGCTGTCGGTTCAGTTGTATCCAACTCTTTGCGACCCTTGGTCTGTAGCCTGCCAGGCTCCTCTATCCATGGGATTCTCTAGGCAAGAATACTGGAGTAGGTAGCCATTCTCTGCTCCAGGGGATCTTCCTGACCCACGGATCGAAACTGCATCTCTTGTGTCTCCTGCATTGGCAGGTGGGTTTTGTGTGTGTGTGTGTGTGTGTGTTTACCACCAGCACCACTTGGGAAGCCCCTTGAGATGCTATAGCTTCACCAAATAGAAGTAATTCAGGTAATGAACATAGTTGGAAATAAATATATATGGTAATAGGAAAAGACAAAATTATTAGGCTACTTTCAAAGATGCTTCATAAAATGTCCTCAAACTTCTTTCCATGGATTATCCCTCATTTTTATGTTTCAAAATACCCTGGAGTCAACCTACACAGACCAGAAGTCTTTACTCATGCAACACACATGTGTTCAGGTCCCTATAGTTCAGTACCTGTATCTTGGTCTCTGTTATATAGTGAAGAATTTAGCTGATCTTTGTCTTCAGTTTGAGGGGAGTAGCCTCTAAATCCTTGGAATTTCCCAAGTGATAAGGGTATTTTTATTATTCACAGTGATGGTTCCTAACACTTTATACTAGTCGATCTCACTAGTTACCCACGCACAGGGGTGTCCTAGAGAGTTTATGCTGAGATGAGTCAGGACCAACCTTGGTATTGGAGGATTGGGATTTTGAGCTGCATGACAGCAGCCCAATATCTAGGGATGGGGGGTGTAGATTTATTTCGATCATGTGGCCCATGACTCACTCACTCACATTTATGTAATGACACTGCTATGTAAATGCTAGACACTGAAGCTTGGGTAACTTCCCCTGGTTGGCAATATTTTGTTGACCTAAAACAAACAAACAATCCCAAATGCCATTTGTTAAACATCTATTCTGTTCCAAGCACTGTACCAGTTTACTGCAGTGACAAAAGCTGCCAGTACCCTCTGCGGAGTAGGCCAGTGGGTTGCTTGCAAAGACTTTGGGGTCCTCTACTGTGAAAGTGGCAAGGTTTGCAGCTGTTGCTGGGACTATTGAGCTCCTTGGGGACAAAGGCTGCCAGTGTCCTCTACAGGGCAGGCCAATGGGGATCTTGATGGCACCCACCATGTGGCTGATGCTGTACGGATCATGACAGCCTCTGACCTTCTTCGTTTCCAGCTTTCTCCAGATGTTTCAGCCAGGCTGGTCTCCCCAGCAATCTTTTACGTGCCATTATTCTCCCTTTTTTTTCCCCTCCCCTGCTGCTGTAGCCTCTTAACCGAACTGTTGAGCCTTCCTGGAGCAATTTTCATTCATGAGTAGCAGTATGTTTTCTATAGGAGGATGAAAACTGACATTTCTTACTCTGCCTTCTTGCTAAAGTCCTAGATCTGCCTTTTTCTAATCACACAAAATATTTAAAAGACATATACTTAAGGGTCAAGATTTAATGAAATTAATCTTTACTGCTTCATTAAGAACATTCTTAAGTGAAGCTGTTTTTTTTTCTTTGTCTTTCTCCCACATATTTGCAACAGTAAGAACAAAATTTACTAGAAATGGAAAACAGTAGGGTGACACTGATGGTATCTGTGCTAAAGCACCAGCAGTTTTACCCATTATTGCTTCTACATCACGTATGCAAATGTCAACAAAGAAGATGAAAAAGCAAATAATGTCTTACGCTAGTATGAAAAGCAGTTTGAGCTCATGGATCCACTAAAAGAGTACTGGGGATCACCAAAGGGTCCATGGTACACACTTTGAGAACTGCTGATGAAATAGCACTCCCTGTTGCTTAGTGATGCTTCCACTAAAATAAAAGCTTTCTGGAGTCAGGTTCACTCCTGTCTTGCTTGTCATTTTAGTCTCAAAGCCCAGAAAGGTGCTCAGAATAAAATATTGCAAAATAAATACGTATACAGCAAATTAATTTAATGTTAGTTATACTTGAACCTTGCACTCCACTGTTTTGCTTTTGATGTTCCCCTAATTAATATCTATCAGTTATAAAAGAAGACTCTATAAAACGGATCTCTTAAAAGACTTACCCTGCACATGCTTTATTGACTATGCCAAGCCTTTGACTGTTTGGATAACAATCAACTGTGGAAAATTTTGAAAGGGATGGGCATACCAGACCACCTGACCCACCTCTTGAGAAACCTTTATGCAAGTCAGGAACCAACACTATGAACTGGACATGGACCAACAGACTGGTTCCAAATAGGAAAAGGAGTACGTTAAGGCTGTATATTGTCACCCTGCTTATTTAACTTATTTGCAGAGTACATCATGAGAAATGCTGGGCTAAATGAAGCACAAGCTGGAATCAACATTGCCAGGAGAAATATCAATAACCTCAGATATGCAGATGATACCACCCTTATGGCAGAAAGTGAAGAGGAACTAAAAAGCCTCTTGATGAAAGTGAAAGAGGAGAGTGAAAAAGTTGGCTTAAAGCTCAACATTCAGAAAACTAAGATCATGACATCTGGTCCTATCACTTCATGGGAAATAGATGGGGAAACAGTGGAAACAGTGTCAGACTTTATTTTAGGGGGCTCCAAAATCACTGCACATGGTGACTGCAGCCGTGAAATTAAAAGACACTTACTCCTGGAAGGAAAGTTATGACCAACCTAGATAGCATATTAAAAAGCAGAGACATTACCTTGCCAACAAAGGTCCGTCTAGTTAAGACTATGGTTTTTCCAGTAGTCATGTATGGATGTGAGAGTTGGACTGTAAAGAAAGTTGAGCACCAAAAAATTGATGCTTTTGAACTGTGGTGTTGGGGAAGACTCTTGAAAGTCCCTTGGACTGCAAGGAGATCCAACCAGTCCATCCTGAAGGAGATCAGTCCTGGGTGTTCATTGGAAGGACTGACGCTGAAGCTGAAACTCCAGTACTTTGGCCACCTCATGCGAAGAGTTGACTCGTTGGAAAAGACCCTGATGCTGGGAGGGATTGGGGGCAGGAGGAGAAGGGGACGACAGAGGATGAGATGGCTGGATGGCATCACTGACTCGATGGACATGAGTTTGAGTAAACTCTGAGAGCTGGTGATGGACAGGGAGGCCTGGCGTGCTGCGGTTCATGGGGTCACAAAGAGTCAGACACGACTGAACGACTGAACTGAACTGAACTGCACATGGCAATATTGTCTGGGAAGTTTGTAATTTCCTCAGTTCTGTCTCACCAGAGCAAAAATTTGAAGCTGTGGACAGACCAATGTTACAGTTCCGTATTACAGCTCAGTTTTAATTGCAAGCAAAGGAAAATACATCCTCGAGGCGTGAGTGCAGGCTGACCCAAAAGACAGGAAGAGAAGCCCAAAGCTCCTCTTTTTATATGTTTTTTCCTCCTCCCTCTGAGCCTGCCCTATGTAAAGTGGACTAGCCAGAGGGCTGTTTGTTTTACCTGAGGTCCTCACTCTGGTCCTTCGACCTTCCTTTGTTCTATTTTCACAAACTTTTCCCTTCTTTGTCTTTTAGCCACCACCATTCTGGACTCCTTTTTCCTATTCTAACAACATCAGTTCAGTTCAGTCCATGAAGAGAAAGCCCATCTCTTTGACATCCCAACAAAGGATAGTCCCCAGACCAGTAGCATTAGCTTTACTGGGAGCTTATTAGAAATGCCAAATCTCAGTTCCAAGCCCCCAGATACCCACTTTAACATAATCCCCCAGGAGATTTGTATGCTTGTTAATGATTGAAAATCACTGATAACTTAAAAATCACCTTCATCCATTTCTCTCATTTTTCTTGTCTTCAGAGCAGCTGTTCCCATGCGTTTGATCCATGAGTGCTTTGTGATGTTGAATTTCTGCCAATGGTAATAGAAATATTTTTGGAAAGAAAACAAATCCTACCTCATCCCCATCCTTCTACAGAGGAAGGAAGGTCCATGAAGATAAGAAGCAAATGATGCTAGGAAGATGAGGAAGAATCAAAAGTGCAGAGGTAAGGTGTTTGTAGGGGTGAGTGGTTAACCTGGGAGCATCTATGGTTGAAGAAATTTTACTTTAATCTTTTTAAAAAGTGTACACTCTGGAAGTACACTCTAATCTGCTTCCCTATTAGAATCCAGATTACTCTGCTCAGATTCAGCCTTGGCTGAATAATTAAAAACAAAACTACTGAAATACCATTGGTGATAAACTCATGAGTTCAGAAAAACATTCTAAAGCCTCTGATCTTTAAAGGGTATGATAAACCACTGATTTACTCTTAATTATTTTATTTCTGCTCACCTGTCTGTAATCTGTGATTCAGCCATTCAAAAGTGTCTTTAAAAAAAAATGGTGTTTTCCCTAAGCTTATTAAACTGTTGACTTGTGGTTCTAACACATTACACTAAACAAAAATATGAACTTCAGTGAGAATCTGATACAATCTAAGAAGCCTTAGATGTTGACTTTTTGCAATGAAAGCTTTCTCTCTCTCTCTCTCTCTCTCTCTTTTTTTTCAAATATTCATAGCTTGTTGCTTTATAGGGATCCAGAATAAACCGTGGTGGTGTAAAAATTTATTTTGATCTGAAGACCTTTGACTTCCTGAAATCCCTCTGCCTAAAAGCAGACCCTCCATTGCCACAAATGGAAGAACCCCATTGTCACAAATCACCTCCCTAGGAGTTATGCTAATCTCTTTTTGGAGAACAGAAGTCAGTACCACACCCAAGCAGACATAATCCTATCTCCCATCTATTTTCCTAAAGCCCATTTATCTCTTAAGACTGTTTGTTTTTCCTTAAGTAGCCTTTTTAACCCCCTTCTAAGAACTCATTTGTTCTCCCAAAAGTGTCACTCTGCCCCACCCAGCCTCCTGTTAAGATGGTATGTAAGCTCCAAACTCCCCTCCTTGAGTCCCATTTCTTTGTGAAATCCCTTGTGTACATATGTAATTAGGTCTTTTTTTTCTTGCTAATTTGTCACTTGTCAGTTTAATTGGAGGCCCCAAACACTTCACTTAAGAGGGTAAAGGAAAAGTTTTTGGTTTGCTGACAATATTTAATCTTATCAAATTTGAGGCACTGTAAATTAGTATTAAAAGGGCTTCCCAGGTGGTGTAGTGGTAAAGAATCTACCCCCAATGCAGGAGACATGTAAGACTTGTAAGGGTTCGATCCCTGGGTGGGGAAGATCCCCTGGGATAGGAAAAGGCAACTCACTTCAGTATTCTTGCCTGGAAAATTCCATGAACAGAGGAGCCTGGTGGGCTACAGTCCATAGGATTGCAAAGAGTTGGACGTGACTTCGTGACTCAACAACAACATTTTATTTCTTTCCTAATGCAAAGCATAATTCCACACCTGATATTGTTGTAGCCACGCATTCTGAGAAGGAGGATGCAAATAGTGGAGGGCAGTTTATTACACCTGCAGTCCCAAGGCAGAGTCTCCTCTTAGCCAAGGACCCTGACCAGTTTTTGTGAAAACCTTATATACCCTAAGTGTACGTGCCCAAACCCACCTCCCCAATTTCCCTGAAACTAGTCTTGAACAAAGGAAAAGAAAGATACAATCAAAGTTAACCCGCTATTCATATACCTTAAGCCTAGTTAGTTAACAGTGGACAATTATCAATAGGCCTGCGGTCATACCCTGGTTACACAAATAATTAGGGTATTCTTTTAGTCAATGAGTGTCTAGGTATGAGCCCTGGGGCTCTTCCATCTGCGGCGTCTGGTTTTGCAGTTGGTATGTCATTTCATAGATACTGGGCATATATCTATATATATAGATATATGTCTGGCCCAAGATGGAGTCCTGCTTTCAAGATGGAGCCTGTTCTGTCTGTTTCCTCCTTGAATATCACCACTAATAATGTTCTTGTTGTTCAGTTGCTCAGTCGGTTCGACTCTTTTGGGACCCTATGGTCTGCCTGCCAGGCTCCTCTGTCTATGGGATTTCCCACGCAAGAATACTGGAGTGGGTTGCCGTTTCCTTTTTCAGGGGATCTTCCTGACCCAGGGATCGAACCCACGTCTTTTGTGTCTCCTGCACTGGTAGGTGGATTCTTTACCGCTGAGCCACCAGGGAAGCCCACCACTAATACCTCATTCTTAATCTTTAATATCTGACAAGTGTATTTGAAAGATGCAGGTAGGTTGGAAAGTTAAAGTATCAAGGGATTTGGAAAGTTTTACCATTTGCCATTCATGGCAGAACAATGCGAAGATTATTATTACAATACATTATCATAAAAGATGTGACATTTATATAAATTCAATTACCACTCAAATACATGGACATCATTTGGCAGTTATGCTATAGTACGTTAAATCTTATATTTAGTGTATTTTATCAAACACATTTCTACATGATTGCAGAGACTGTCTTCCTAACCATTGTCACACAGGATACTATATCATCCATTATTTTTTTAATTGTATTTTTTAAAATTAAAGGGTAGTTGATTTACAGTGTTGTGCCAATCTGCACTGTATAGCAAAGTGACTCAGTTATATAGACATTCTTTTTTTTTTTTTAATATACTTTTCCATTATGGCTTATCACAGGATATTGAATATAGTATCCTGTGACACGGGTTTGATCACTGGGTTGGGAAGATCCCTGGAGAAGGAAATGGCAACCCACTCCCGTATTCTTGCCTGAGAAATCGCATGGACAAAGAAGCCTGGTAGGCTACAGTCCATGGTGGTGCAGAGTCAGACATGACTGAGCAACTGAGCACACACACATATATACTAGTTTACATCTACTAATCCCAAACTCCCAGTCCTTCCCTTCTATACCCCTCCTCCCCAGTTAGTATTTTTGATGGTTGATTAACAAAAGAAAAGAAATGGCTGCAACAGAAACTTAGACAACCAAACAACCACAAACTGCTACCACGTACAAAATCTGTCCTGCTCTTACTTCAAGAGCTGTGTTGATATTAAATGGTTTATGCCTCATATGTGTGATTTATAAAACTCCCATTAAGAAGAAGCAGTTATTGCTGCATGTAGAGATTTTGTGTCGTTTGTTTTAACAATAAAAACTAGGCTGAGACAACTTTGTTCTTTAAGAAGAATGTGTGTGTGTGCTCAGTCTTTGCAACCCCATGGACTTTGCTCGCCAGGCTCCTCTCCCCATGGAATTTTCCAGACAAGAATGCAGGAGAGGTTGCCATTTCCTCTTCCAGGGGAATCTTCTCTACCCAGGGATTGAAACTGGGTCTCTTGCATCTCTTGCATTGATGGGTGAATTCTTTACCACTAGTGCCTCCTGAGAAGCAACCTTAAAAAGAATAGATTTAGGATATAAAAAAACTTTGGATTCCAAGGAAAAATTAATATAAGTATTTTAATATGCTGGATTATTTTTATTCATTGTTAATCTCACTTAATTAGTGCATTTAACTGAATCCTGACTCTGCAACTCAACAAATGCAAAAGTTTTGAAAGTTGACAACACATTAAATTATAAAGATTTTTAAAAATCAAATTGAGCACATTGACTGGTGTACTGTAACTTTATCCAGTATTAGTTCCCATTCTCCATCTCTTAGTGATGGAATAATGGCTTCATGCAAAATTTTCAGAGCCTGATTGTCTTTCAGAATAATAGCTGTGTCATCTTTATACATGTATAAAATCAACATGCTTCTCCAGAAGTTTTTCTTCCAAATACTTAAATAAACATACAATTATTTCCTTTGTACCATAAAGATTAGGCAACATCTATCTAGGATTATTTTGGTCCATTTCTCTCTGAGGAATTAGATATTAGATTTTCAAACAAACAAAAAAATAAGCACCACTAATAATTGTGATTCTAAGGGGACTCCTGTCAACTTCTGGGTTTCCCTGGTGGCTTGGAGATGAAGAATCCACCTGCCAATGCAGGAGACCCAAGAAATGCAAATTTGATCCCAGGGTTGAGAAGATCCCCTGGAGAAGGAAATGGCAACCCACTCCAGTATTCTTGCCTGGAGAGTTCCATGGACAGAGCCTGGTGGGCTATAGTCCACAGGGTTGCAGAGTTGGACTTGACTTTGTGATTAAACAGCAAAGAACTCATAAGACTTTGCAGAGACTAGTTTAGAAATGCAATTTTTCTATACCTATATGTCTCTGCAAATGGAACAAAAAGTTTTTTTAAATAAAATTTCTTTACCACAATGTTTTTGATTATAAGAAATTTTATTTTCTGTGTCATATCTCAAATTTAACTGAAATTAGTAAACAGTAGAGATGATTGTTCCTGGATTTTATCTAATCAAGGTGAGCCCTTTAGAGGTGGCATCTAAGAAAGCCATTCTTCTGACCTTGAAGGATGAGTCACTATGAGTTCTACAAGGGAACAAATTCTACCAAATTGGAAGAAGAGATTTCTGGAACTCGGATGAGACTCCAGCTCTACGGATAGCTTGATTGAGCAGAGAATACAGTAATATGGTGCCAGGACTTTGGACCCATAGCCACTGAGATAATAAGTGAAGCTTGTTTTAAGCTATTAAATCATTGGTAATCTGTTACACAGCATTAGAAAACAAATAAGCTTATCTAGAGGTGGTGCTAGAGTTCCATTCTTGTCATTATGACATAAACACTCTCAAAGCATTTCCTTGCTGCCTGTGCTATTATTTGTCCCACTGACGCGGTGAGAGGGCTTCCCTGGTGGGTCAGTGGTAAAGAATCTGCCTGCAGTGCGGGGAGACGCAGGAGACCTCAATTCAGTCCCTGGGTTGGGAAGATCGCCTGGAGGAAGGCATGGCAAGCCACCCCAGTATTCTTGCCTGGAGAATCCCATGGACAGAGGAGCCTGAGGCGCCACAGTCCATGAGGTTGCAAAGAGTCCAATATGACTAAAGCAACTGAGCACGCACGCACAAAGTGGCGAGAACTTTCCTCACTACCCACAGTGTGCACTCTCAACTAGTGTAGACGGAACTGTTAAAGACCCAGCCATGTGATATTCTTTCCCTTCAAGTAAAAAGATACATGGGGTATACTTTTATGTCTTCTCTCTCCAACTAGATTTTACATTCCATTTGGAGTGAGCATCTCTGTGTAATTTTTATAACCATTTAACAAGTATTTATAATGTACATTGCTTTAAGTCTATTCAGTCTATAGTAGAAAAGCAAATAGAATTTGTTTTTCATTGATGAATCTGTCACCAGTTTCCCAAAGATGGTTAATATAGTTTAGTTAAAATATTCAATTTATTTCTCAAATTTTCAGTTTCAAGATCCTGATGAATATTCACTCAACTGTGATGCCAAAACCATTCTTTGACACTAAACACTATTTATCTACAAAAGGAATAATAAATGTCAATTACTTTTGACCCACTAATTAATAATTGCCAAAGTTTTTAACATCTATAAGAGGTAGCATTAAGACAATGCTTATAATATTCAAATAACTAATATTCACTTTGTTACCATTGATTGGCATGTATTTCTAATTCATAGATGAGAAAAGAAAGAATTTCTAATTTATTAACAGATTTCTAAGAACAATACTCTCTCTAATCCAGCTTCTGAAAGTCAGTATTTTCAAACAAATATCCTCAGCACATGAATATTTATTTATGCCATAAATAAATTTATATATTCCTTAAATTACAAAGGATGCAATAGAAGTTTTTAAAAACTGAACTGAGAAAACCACAAACATTTTAATAACTATTTTAATATAAAGAATAAAAAAACTTTTTTTTCTTTGAAGACAAATAATATATAGTACGATATGGGGACAAAACTAGTATTTCATATGCTTCATTATTTATAAAAAATATTTCAGCCTAATGCTTTATAATGTAGAAATTTGCAAATATGAGTTTAAGTTCAGTTTGCTTAGATATTTGGGTTTGGAGACCCATCTTAGCTGACCAAAAAAAAAAAAAAAAAAATGCAGATACAAATGGAAAAAACGTCTTTTTTTTTTTTTTTTTACTTTGCATATGAAATCATCCTACTCATTTCTCTATATTGTCCACTAAAGATTTTTGTTGAAATTCAAGCAAGCTTTAATCTTCCCTGAAGTCTGTCAGGTTTTTTTGTAAACTAATCAAATGTTAATTATATCTTTAATGATTCGAAACCCATTGAGTCACTTTTGAAGATTTTCAGAGTAGAAAATTCATTTTCCATGTTTTTAAGTATGCAGATTTTTAGCAACAAAATTATGTAATGATAGAAACATCCGTTTTCAAAATGCTCTTTCCACAGCCTGCATTTACTTCAGAAAAGAGTTCTTTTTATTGATCAACTTCTTGGATCTTAGTAGATTACTCCTCTTAATTAGATTGGGAAATAACTTGCATTAAGAGTAGGAAATGTGTCAGCCGTATCATTTTCAGATGGCTTATTGTGGTTGCATTACTCACAATGTCTTCAATCAATCTCGATTCTTTTTAAGCCATTTTCTGAAGACTTAGGTCAGTGAAAATCAGGGGGAAAAAATCCATATGTCCACCTACATGAGTCTCAGTGAACTGCTTTGTGTTGTAATAATGTTTGAATGAGAATCTTGCTGTCAACCTCTCCATGATAAAGACCCACCTTTCCTTCCACAGTAGGTGACTCATGACTGGCCCTGCTGATGGGTTCATTTTGGAGGACAGAGTATGAGGAAAACCTAATGCCTTTCTTAGTTTTCACGTTAAAATAAAATAATTTTAGTCTTTTCTTTCCCCATCTCAAATAGATGTCTTGAAGAGCTCACTTTGAAGAATAATCTTGTTCATCACCTTCACCAAATCCTGGTGGTTCTTGATAAAATTTCAATTCCTGAGTCCCATCCAGACCTACTGGGGCAATGATTGGAGATTTATAAACAAGCTTTACAGCTATACGCTACAACGTGACAACTTGTCTTGAATCAGTGATTCCCAAGCAAAGTAGAGAAATAGGCGTATATCAGAATTAACTTGGGATGCTTGTTAAAAATATTCAGAAACTGGATTCCATCCAAAAGCAACTAAAATCTCTAGGAATAGGACCCGGATTTTTGTATTTTTTAAGTGATTTCTCAGGCAGGAACTGGTATGAAAACCACTGCAATCTCCATCATTAAAGTGAACTTTTAAAATAAAAACTGACATTTTTCTTATTCTTCACATGATTCCATGGCTAGGAAGGTTTTTAGAGTTCTTTGAGATTCTTAGCTTAGATCTGTGGTTCTCAAAATAAGGAACTTGGGCCAGCAGCAACAGCATCACTGGGAAATTTTAGAAATACAGGTTCTCAGATCCCACCCCATTCACTGAATCAGAAACTTTGGGGCGGAGCTGAGCACTTTGTGCTATAAGGAGTCCTGAAGATAATTCTGATGCACACTTATGTTGAATGCTGCTGGTTGAGGTCAAATCATGAAAATTACCTGTCTCATTTTTGTGGGGAGAAAGGTTTTTTAATAATTTCATATTTAAAAACTAACTTAATTTTTTAAAAGTTGTGCTATTGACAATGAAAAAAAAACTCTCTGTGTTTCCTTTAAGTTATGTGCAGCAGATATTGGCAAGAATAGCACCTTTTAAAATATTTGTATTGGGGGAATCTGAGATCAGAATTGAGGAAATATTTTAAGGTTAAACTCTCACAAATACTTCCTCCCAAAGACCTTGTGCCAGTCCGACTGTGATTTCCCAGCAGATGTTTTCCATTATACTGTTACTGGGTCATGACAGACTTTGCAGTTTGCAGTTGCCATGACAACCACAGTTTTCTGTCTGCAGAGAATAGTATACAGCTCAGAGGTGTACCTTTTTTCTCAGTAATGGAAATGTTGATCCACCAAAGGAATTGAATAAGTTGACAACTGTAGTTTGATAAATCAGCAGTAAATTTGCAGGATCGCATTTATTAAACATGCTTTATCCAGTGGACAGTATGCTATTTCCACTAAATTTTCTAGACAAATAGAGATCCTGTGGTAAGCATATCAGTCTTTAAAACTATAAAAAGCTGGGGGAAATGTTTTATTATTCTTATAAACCATATTTTTCATGGAGGAGAAGATGATTCTAGGGAAAAAGAGCCACAAATTCTGGTGATTCATAGTCATGGTTTTGCACTAATTTTGAACCTATTTTCCCCTTGGTCACTTTACAAAATGAAAGCAAGTATTAATTTGCAAAGCAATGATAATTTAATAACACTGTAGACTTGAAAGCAATGTATGTAACATCTAATTGTTGGTAATTTTATTTGGGAACTTGTTATCTAGGGTATCATTAGATTTTACATACACAAAAATGCTATGGTAAAATATTTTCAGAATTAAGGTCCTTTGAAAAATGAACCAATTATCATTTTTAAATTAAATCAGGAACAAGTTTTTTTTTTTTTTTTTCCAATCTGTTTTTTTTTTTTTCCTACCAGTGTATGTCAGGGCATGACCATTTTCTTTGCAAATACTCATAATATACTGAAATCATGTTCTGGTTAATTTATGACCTAGATGAGAAGGGAAATCTTTCAAAAGAGGTATTCTAAATTATGGTAATTACTTTCATTTCTAGGTCCCATGAAGTCAGGGTCAAAGTAAAATGTTCATTTAGGAAGCTGTAAAATCTAACAGCATTTCTTCCACTACAAAAGTAATTAGAGAGGGGCTCCATTTTCTACTTGTTTTTGCAATATTTTAAATTTATTGTCTTGGAATAGTTTGATTAAATATAATTAGGTATATGCATCACGGGGCTTCACTGGTGGCTCAGGGGTAAAGAATCCGCCTGCCAATTCTGAAGCTTCAGGTTCAATCTCTGCATTGGGAAGAAGCTTTGGAGAAGGAAACGGCATTTCACTCCAATGTTCTTGCCTGGGAAATCCCATGGGTAAAGGAGCCTGGCAGGCTATAGTCCATGGAGTCACAAAGAGTTGGATATGACTTAGTGACTAAACAACAAATATGCATCAGGTTGATATGCAATTGTTCCATTTTAATTGATTATTTTTTAATTTGCTATAACTCAATGAAAATTTGAAAATATTCTCATTTTTCTTTGTCCAAGAAAATAAAAACTCTTTATATTCTTTCACTGCAACTTTCACTGAATTATACAACTTGAATTAATTATATTTGGTATATTCCTTTTACCAGTTGCATCTTATAGTACTGCATAAGTGGTGTATGTACTTTTATTGTTTCTTACTTGTAGGTTAGATGCTACCTATGCAGATGACACCACCCTTATGGCAGAAAGTGAAGAGGAACTAAAAAGCCTCTTGATGAAAGTGAAAGAGGAGAGCGAAAAAGTTGACTTAAAGCTCAACATTCAGAAAACTAAGATCATGGCATCTGGTCCCATCACCTCATGGGAAATAGATGGGGAGACAGTGGAAACAGTGTCAGACTTTATTTTTGGGGGCTCCAAAGTCACTGCAGATGGTGATTGCAGCCATGAAATTAAAAGATGCTTACTCCTTGGAAGGAAAGTTATGACCAACCTAGACAGCATATTAAAAAGCAGAGACATTGCTTTGTCAACAAAGGTCCATCTGGTCAAGGCTATGGTTTTTCCAGTGGTCATGTATGGATGTGAGAGTTGGACTGTGAAGAAAGCTGAGCGCCAAAAAATTGATGCTTTTGAACTGTAGTGTTGGAGAAGACTCTTGAGAGTCCCTTGGCCTGCAAGGAGATCCAACCAGTCCATCCTGAAGGAGATTAGTCCTGGGTGTTCGTTGGAAGGACTGATGCTGAAGCTGAAACTACAGTACTTTGGCCACCTCATGCAAAGAGTTGACTCGTTGGAAAAGACCCTGATGCTGGGAGGGATTGGGGGCAGGAGGAGAAGGGGACGACAGAGGATGAGATGGCTGGATGGCATCACTGACTCGATGGACATGAGTTTGAGTAAACTCCTGGAGTTTGTGATGGACAGGGAGCCTGGCGTGCTGTGATTCATGGGGTCGCAAAGAGTCGGACACGACTGAGTGACTGAACTGAATTGAACTGAAAGTTCAATATTATTTCTTTGGTTTGTCTTTTTATCCCTTGTAGTGCCCATTGTCTTCAAAAGGAGGTAAAAAATATATATATAAAAGATAAAAAAAGAGACAGAAGAGTTAGGGATGGAGACCCATCCCAGGAGGGAGTCCTAAAAAAGAAGTTTCCAAACACCAGGAAATCCTCTCACCAGAGCGTCTGTGGGGAGTTTTGGAATCTCAGAGGGCAACATAATCAGGAGGAGAAATAAATAAATAAATAAATAAAACCCACAGATTACGTGCAACTCCCAGCAGAGAAATAGCCCAGACATCCGTGCCACGGGATGCATTGCATAGGATAAGGACCAGGCCTGAATGCCCTGAGGGCAATCCGAGGGAGTTAACATGAGATAGCAACCCAAACCAGCCTGTTCACAGAAAAAAGGACTGAACAAATACCAGAGGAGAGCTAGCCAGCAGCGGACTGGCCCATCCCCTGCTGGAGGCAGGGACGCAGGTGGGCAACAGCCAAAGCCTGAAAGGGGCAATCTCAGCCCCAGAGACGGTATCCTCTACCAAACTGCGAGCAGGCTCCTAGTTGCTAACCGAGTCTTCCTGGGATCCTGGACAGTTAACATCTGACAGGAGGGTCACAGCCAGAGATCAACTCTCCAGAAGAGACACATGGCACACCTGAGATGGCGGTCCCGCTGTGCACCCAGGAAACAGAGAAGCTGGTACTGGGGAAGTGATAAGACGCACAGCACCTGGGGAGTGTGCACTCGCTATGCACCTGGTTACCTGAGCTGCTCAGACCTGGGAAGGGCAAAAAAAGCAGGCCCAACTGAGTCTGCGCCTTTGTAAAGTACCCGAGAACCTGAATCTGGCTTAGACCTGGGAAGTACTGGCAACCCAGGGCCCACTTTAGACAGTTCCCCTGCAGAGCAACCTGGAGCCTAGCAGTGTAGACTGGGAAAGCACACATGCGGTGAGCAGTGGCAAACCCAGTGTGGCTGAGACACTGCGAGCACTCCCCACAGACGCCAGTGATGTTTGTTAGCAGTGTTCCTCCCTCCTCACAGCACGATTGAACAAGTAAGCCTAAATAAGTGACCACCTTCGCACCCTAGTGTCAGGGCAGAAATTAGACATTGAAGAGAATTGCAGACAGAAGAAGCCAAAATAAACAGAGGGAACTAGTTTGGAAGTGACAGGTGCAACAGATTAAAACCCTGTAGCTGGCATTGACTACATTGGAAGGGGCCTATAGATCTTGAGAAGTATAAGCTGGAACAAGGAACTATCTGAAACTGTACTGACTCCACACTGCCCACAACAGCTCCAGAGAAATTCCTAGATGTATTTTTACTATTATCATTTAAAAAAAATTTTTTTTAAATTTTAAGTCCTCTATTACTCCTTTAATTTTCATTTTTATAACCTACTATTAACTTGCAAAAAAAAAAAAAAACGTATTTTCAAAGCAAACTTCATATATATTTTTTATAATTTTTGTGATTTAAAAAAAATATTGTATTTTTGAGAGTCTAACCTCTAGATTTTTAATCTTTGCTTTTTGGTATTTGTTATCAATTTTGTACCTTTAAGAATCCAATCTTCAGTACTCATTTTTACTTAGGGGTGTGATTACTGACTTGATTGTCCTCTCCCTCTTTTGACTCTCCTTTTTCTCCCCTAGGTCACCTCTATCTCCTCCCTCCCCCTTCTCTTCTCTACCCAACTCTGTGAATCTCTTTGGGTATTCTGGGCTGTGGAGGACACTTAGGGAACTGATTACTGGCTAGATCTGTCTCTCTTCTTTTGACTCCCCCTTTTCTCCCTCCCCCTCTTCTCCTTCTGGTCACCTCTATCTCCTTCCTCCCTCTTCTCTTCTCTATGTAACTCTGTGAACTTCTCTGGGTGTTCCAGGCTGTGGAGAGCACATAAGGATTTGATTACTGGCTAGATTGCTCTCTCCCCTTTTGATTCACCCTCTTCTCCTCCTGGTCACCTCTATCTCCCTCCTTCCTCTTCTCTTCTCCATGTAACTCAGCGAACCTTTCTGGGTGTTCCTCACTGTGGAGAATCTTTTCTCCATTAACCTAGATGTTTTTATCATTGGTGCTGTATGGATGGAGAAGTCTTGAGGCTACTGTAAGAAAAAGACTGAAAACCAGAGGCAGGAGGCTTAAGTCCAAAACCTGAGAATACCAGAGAACTCCTGACTCCAGGGAACATTAATCGATAAGCGCTCATCCAAAAACCTCCATACCTACACTAAAACCAAGCACCACCCAAGAGCCAACAAGTTCCAGAGCAAGTCATACCACGCAAATTCTCCAGCAACACAGGAAATTAGTCCTGAGCTTTAATATACAGGCTGGCCAAAGTCACACCTAACCCACAGGCATCTCAAAACTCACTACTGGATGCTTCATTGCACTCCAGAGAGAAGAAACCGACCTCCACACACCAGAACACCGATGCAAGCTTTCCTAACCAGGAAACCTTGACAAGCCACTAGTCCAACCCCACCCACAGGGAGGAACATCCACAATAAAGAGGAACCACAAACTGCCAGAATACAGAAAGACCATCCCAAACACAGCAATCTAAACAAGATGAAAAGGCAGAGAAATACTCAGCAGGAAAAGGAACATGATAAATGGCCACCAAACAAAAGAGGAGGAAATAGGGAGTCAGAATAATGATAGTAAAAATGGTCCAAAAATCTTGAAAGCAAAATGAAGTTACAGATTAAATAGCCTGGACACAAGGACTGAGAAGATGCAAGAAAAGTTTAACAAGGACCTAGAAGAAAAAAAAAAAGAGCCAGTCAATAATGAATAATGCAATAAATGAGATCAAAAACACTCTGGAGGGAACCAACAGTGGAATAACTGCGGCAGAAGACAGGATAAGTGATGTAGAAGATAGAATGGTGGAAATAAATGAAGCAGAGAGGAAAAAAGAAGAAAAGGATTAAAAGAAATGAGAACCAAATGTCCCAACATTCAAATCATAGGAGTCCCAGAAGAAAAAGACAAGAAGAAAGGCCATGAGAAAATACTTCCCCTAAAATGGGGAAGGAAATAGTCAGCCAAGTCCAAGAAACCTAGAAAGTCCCAGACAAGATAAACCCAAGGTGAGACAACCCAAGACACATATTAACCAAATTAACAAAGATCAAACACAAAGAACAAATATTAAAAGCAGCAAGGGAAAAACATCAAGTAACTCACAAGGGGATCCCCATAAGGATAGCAGCTGATCTTTGAATAGAAACTCTTCAGGCCAGGAAGGAATGACAGGACATACTTAAAGTGATGAAAGAGAAAAACCTATAACCCAGATTACTGTACCCAGCAAGGATCTCATTCAAATATGAAGGAGAAAGCAAAAGCTTTACAGACAAGCAAAGGCTGAGAGGATTCAGCAACACCAAACCAGCTCTCCAACAAATGCTAAAGGATCTTCTCTAGACAGGAAATATAGAAAAGGTGTATAAACTTGAACCCAAAACAACAAAGTTAATGGCAATGGGATCATACTTATCAATAATTACCTTGAATGTAAATGGGTTGAATGCACCAACTAAAAGATGAAGACTGGCTGAATGGATACAAAAACAAGACCCCTAATATATGCTGTCTACAAGAGACCCACCTCAAAACAAAGGACACATACAGACTGAAAGTGAAGGGCTGGAAAAAGATATTTCACACAAATAGAGACCAAAAGAAAGCAGGAATAGAATACTCATATCAGATAAAATAGACTTTAAAACAAAGGCTGTGAAAAGAGACAAAGAAGGACACTACATAATGATCAAAGGATCAATCCAAGAAGAAGATACAACAATTATAAATATATATGCACCCAACATGGGAGCACCACAATATGTATGGCAAATGCTAACAAGTATGAAAGGGGAAATTAACAATAACACAGTAATAGTGGGAGACTTTAATACCCCACTCACACCTATGGATAAATCAACTAAACAGAAAATTAGCAAGGAAACACAAACTTTAAATGATACAATAGATCAGTTAGACCGAATTGATATCTATAGGACATTTCACCCCAAAACAAAGAATTTCACCTTTTTCTCAAGTGCACACAGGACCTTCTCCACAATAGATCACATCCTGGGCCATAAATCTAGCCTTGGTAAATTAAAAGAAAAAAAAATTGAAATCATTCCAAGCATCTTTTCTGATCACAATACAGTAAGATTAGATGTCAACTACAGGAAAAAAACTAGTAAAAATTCCAACATATGGAAGCTAAACAGCACACTTATGAATAACCAACAAAAAATTACAGAAGAAATCAAAAAAGAAATAAAAATATACGTAGAAAGGAATGAAAATGAAAACACAACAACACAATGCCTATGGGACACTGTAAAAGCAGTGCTAAGGGGAAGGTTCATAGCAATACAGGCTTACCTCAAGAAACAAGAAAAAAGTCAAATAAATAACCTGACTCTACACCTAAAGCAACCAGAAAAGGAAGAAATGAAGAGCCCCAGGGTTAGTAGAAGGAAAGAAATCATAAAAATTTGGGCAGAAATAAACGCAAAAGCAACAAAAGAGACCATAACAAAAAAACAAAGCTAGAAGCTGGTTCTTTGAGAAGATAAACAAAATAGACAAACCATTAGCCAGACTCATCAAGAACCAAAGGGAGAAGAATCAAATCAACAAAATTAGAAATGAAAATGGAGAAATCACAACAGACAACACAGAAATACAAAGGATCATAAGGGACTACTATCAGCAACTATATGCCAATAAAACGGACAGCTTGGAGGAAATGGACAAATTCCTAGAAAAGTATAACTTTCCAAAACTGAACCAGAAAGAAATAGAAAATCTTAAAAGACCCGTCACAAGCATGGAAATCAAAACTGTAATCAGAAATCTTCCAGCAAACAAAAGCCCAGGACCAGATGGCTTCACAGCTGAATTCTACCAAAAATTTAGAGAAGAGCTAACACCTATCCTACTCAAACTCTTCCAGAAAATTGCAGAGGAAGGTAAACTTCCAAACTCATTCTATGAGGCCACCATCACCCTAATACCGAAACCAGACAAAGATGGCACAAAAAGGAAAACTACAGGCCAATATCACTGATGAACATAGATGTAAAAATCCTTAACAAAATCCTAGCAAACAGAATCCAACAACATATTAAAAAGATCATACATCATGACCAAGAGGGCTTTATCCCAGGGATGCAAGGATTCTTTAATATCTGCAAATCAATCAATGTAATACACCATATTAACAAATTGAAAGATAAAAACCATATGACTATGTCAATAGATGCAGAGAAAACCTTTGACAAAATTCAACATCCATTTATGATAATAAAAAAAAAAACCCTCCAGAAAGCAGGCATAGAAGGACCATATCTCAACATAATAAAAGCTATATATGACAAACCCACAGCAAACATTATCCTCAATGGTGAAAAATTGAAAGCAATTCCCCTAACATCAGGAACAAGTCAAGGGTGCCCACTCTCACCACTACTATTCAACATAGTTTTGGAAGTATTAGCCACAGCAATCAGAGAAGAAAAAGAAATAAAAGGAATACAGATTGGAAAAGAAGAAGTAAAACTCTCACTGTTTGCAGATGACATATTGATCCTCTACATAGAAAACCCTAAAGACTCCACCAGAAAATTACTAAAGCTAATCAATGAGCATAGTAAAGTTGCAGGATATAAAATTAACACACAGAAATTCCTTGCATTCCTCTACACTAACAATGAAAAAAACAGAAAGAGAAATTAAGGAAACAATCCCATTCACCATTGCAACAAAAAGAATAAAATACTTAGGAGTATATCTACCTAAAGAAACAAAAGACCTATATATAGAAAACTATAAAACATTGATGAAAGAAAACAAGGATGACACAAATAGATAGGGAAATATACCATGTTCATGGATTAGAAGAAACAATATTGTGAAAATGAGTATACTACCCAAAGCAATCTATAGATTCAATGCAATCCCTATCAAGCTACCAATGGTATTTTTCACAGAACTAAAACAAATAATTTCACAATTTGTATGGAAATACAAAAAACCTCGAATAGCCAAAGCAATCTTAGAAAGAAAAATGGAACTGGAGGAATCAACCTGCCTCCCTTCAGACTGTACTACAAAGCTACAGTCATCAAGACAGTATGGTACTGGCACAAAGACAGAGATATAGATCAATGGAACAAAATAGAAAGCCCAGAGATAAATCCATGCACCTATGGACACCTTATCTTTGACAAAGGAGGTAAGAATATGTAATAGAGAAAAGACAATCTCTTTAACAAGTGGTGATGGGAAAACTGGTCAACCACTTGTAAAAGAATGAAACTAGAACACTTTCTAACACCATACACAAAAATAAACTCAAAATGGATTAAAGATCTAAACGTAAGACCAGAAACTATAAAACTCCTAGAGGAAAACATACACAAAACACTCTCTGACATAAATCACAGCAAGATCCTCTATGACCCACCTCCTAGAGTAATGGAAATAAAAGCAAAATAAACAAATGGGATCTAATTAATCTTAAAAGCTTTTGCACAATGAAGGAAACTATAAACAAGGTGAAAAGACAGCCTTCAGAATGGAAGAAAATAATAGCAAATGAAGCAACTGACAAAGAATTAATATCAAAAATATACAAGCAACTCCTGCAGCTCAATTCCAGAAAAACATCTGACACAATAAACCAATGGGCCAAAGAACTAAACAGACATTTCTCCAAAGAAGACATACAGATGACTAACAAACAAATGAAAAGATGCTCAACATCATCATTATCAGAGAAATGCAAATCAAAACCACAATGAGGTACCATCTCATGCCAGTCAGAATGGCTGCTATCCAAAAGCCTACAAACAATAAATGTTGGAGAAGGTATGGGGAAAAGGGAATCCTCTTACACTGTTGGTGGGAATACAAACTAGTACAGCCGCTGTAGAGAACAGTGTGGAGATTCCTTAAACAACTGGAAATGGAACTGCCATATGACCCAGCAATCCCACTGCTCAGTATACAGACCGAGGAAGCCAGAATTGAAAGAGACACGTGCACCCCAATGTTCATCGCAGCACTGTTTATAATAGCGAAGACATGGAAGCAACCTAGATGTCCATCGGCAGATGAATGGATAAGAAAGCTGTGGTACATATACACAATGGAATATTACTCAGCCATTAAAAAGAATACATTTGAATCAGTTCTAATGAGGTGGATGAAACTGGAGTCTATTATACAAAGTGAAGTAAGTCAGAAAAAAAAAAAAACCAATACAGTATACTAACACATATATATGGAATTTAGAAAGATGGTAATGATGACCCTATATATGAGACAGCAAAAGAGACACATGTGTATAGAAGTCTTTTGGACTCTATGGGAGAAAGCGAAGGTGGGGTGATTTGAGAGAATAGCATTGAAACATGTATGTTATCATATGTGAAACAGATCACCAGTCCAGATTTGATGCATGAGACAGGGTGCTCAGGGCTGGTGCACTGGGATGACCCTGAGGGATGGGATGGGGAGGGAGGTGGGAGGGGGTTCAGGATGGGGAACACATGTACACCCATGGCTGATTCATGTCAATGTATGGCAAAAACCACTACAATATTGTAAAATAATTAGCATCCAATTAAAACAAAAAGAAAAAATAAATAAGTAAAATTTCTGGGTACAGCAAATAAATAAATAAATAAATAAAATAACATTTTGAAGTGATGAAGTCCACTTATCCAAGAGACTTATATATCAATACTCAATCAGGAATTGGATAGAGGCCCCTTTCTCCTCACTTTGCTCTATTTCTTTTCACCCTTCTCTCAATGTCTCCTGCTCTATGTGTTGGTCTTTTAGGAAAAGGAGAATCATAGGATTTCAGAGCTGAAAGGGACATAAGAGACTATGAGGTTACCATCTCCAGTGCCCCTGGATCTGGGTAGTCGGTGCAGTGGGCATGCTGAGGACTGATGTCTTGAAAAGCACAAGCCCCACCCATAGGAGGCAGTGCAGACTCAGCTGCAGGCAGTTATTACCAAGGGAACATGTAGGCCAGCTCTGCCAATTTCTTCATGAAAAATTCAAAACTGGATTTTCACATAAACATCCCAATTTTAATTTTATTTTTTAAACTTAAAATAATTGAAGTTAAGCTGACCTACAAGATTATATTAGTTTCAGGGGTACATCATAGTGATTTGATATTTCTGTAGATTATATACCATACAAGGTTTTTATAAAATATTGACTATAATCCCAAGCTGTGTATTATGTCCCTGTTGTTTATTTTATAATTGAGTGCTTGTACCCCTTAATCCCCTTCATATATTTTGTCCCTTCCCCAACCCCTTTCCCCTATGATAACCACTAGTTTGTTCCCTGTATCTGTGAGTCTGTTTCTGTTTTGTTATATTTGTTCTTTGTTTTGTTTTTCAGATTTCACATATATGTGAAAACATACAGTATTTTTCTTTCACATTCTGAATTATTTCACTAAGCCTAATACAATCCAGGTCCATCCATATTGTTACAAATGGCAAGATTTCATATTTTTTAAGGTGGATTAATATTCTTTTCTATATATATACACATCACATCACATCTTCTTTATCCATTTATTTATTGATGGACACTTAACTTCCTTCCATATTTTGGCTACTATAAATACATTTAATAGCTGATCTTTTAGCAGAAACTCTGCAGGCAAGAGGGGAATGGCACTGAAAGTACTGAAAGAGAATAATCTATAACCAAGATTACTCTACCCAGCAAGGATTTCATTCAAAATTGATGGAGAAATAAAAAGCTTTTTAGACAAGCAAAAGTTAAGAGAATTCAGTACCAACAAACCAGCTTTACAACAAATGTTAAAAGGATTTATATAGTCAAGAAATTCAAGAGAAGAAAAAGATCTACAAAATCAACCCTAAACAATTAAGAAAATGGCAATAGGAACATATATATATCAATAATTACCCTAAATGTAAATGGTTTAAATAATCCAACTAAAAGACACAGATTGGCTGAATGGATACAAACACAAGACCCATGTATATGCTGTCTACAAGAAACCCACTTCAGACCTAGAGACACATGTAGACTGAAAGTGAGAGGATGGAAAAATATATTCCCTGCAAATAGGAGGCAAAAGAAAGGTGGAGTAGCAATCCTCATATCAGACAATATAGACCTTAAAATAAAGAAGATTACAAGAGATAAGGAAGGACACTACATAATGATCAAGAGTTCAATCTAAGAGGAAGACATAACTACTGTGAATATCTATGCACAAGAGGAAGACATAACAACTGTAAATATCTATGCACCCAACATAGCAGCACCTCAATACATAAGACAAACACTAACACATAAAATGAGAAATTGACAGTAGAACAATAATAGTAGGAGAATTTAACCCCACTCACACCAATGGACAGATCATCAAAACAGAAAATTAATAGGGAAACATGAGTCTTCAATGATACATTAGATGAAATGAATCTCACTGGTATCTTCAGGACATTCCATCCAAATGCAGAAGAATGCACCTTCTTCTCAAGTGCATGTGAAACATTCTCCAGGATAGACCACATCTTGGGTTACAAATCAAACCTCAGTAAATTTAAGAAAATTGACATAATATCCAGCCTCTTCTCCAACCACAATGCTATGAGGTTAAATATCAATTACAAGAAAAAAGAACTGTAAAAAACACAAAGACGTGGAGATTAAATAATACATTTCTAAATAACCAACTGGTTACTGAAGAAATCAAAAGGGAAATCATTTGTTCTAGAAACAAATGACAATGAAAACATAACAACTCAAAACCTATGGGATGCAGCAAAAGCAGTTCTAAGAGGGAAGTTTATAGCAATACAATTCTACCTCAAGAAATAAGAAAAACATCAAAAAGATAATCTAACTTTACACCTAAAACAACTGGAAAAAGAAGAACAAAGGAAACTCCAAAATCAGTAGAAGGTAAGAAATCATAAAGATCAGAGCAGAAATAAATGAAAAAGAATTGAAAGAAACAATAGTAAGGATTAATAAAACTAAAAGCTGGTTCTTTGAGAAGATAAACAAAATTGACAAACCTTTAGTCAGACTCATCAAGAAAAAAAGAGAGAAGAATCAAATCAACAACATTAGAAATGAAAAAGGAGAGGTTACAACTGACAATGCATAAATACAAAGGAGTATAAGAGTCTATTATGAACAACTGTATGGCAGTAAAATGGATAACCTGGAAGAAATCGACAGATTCTTAGAAAAGTTCAATCTTCCAAGACTGAACCAGGAAAAAATAGATATTATGAACAACCCAGTTAGAAGCACTGAAATTGAAGCTGTGACTGAAAATCTCCCCAAAAACAAAAGCCCAGGGCCAGATGGCTTCACAGGAGATTTTTATCAAGCATTTAGAGAAGAGCTAATGCCTATCCTTCTAAAACTCTTTCCAAAAATTTCAGAGGAAGGAACAATTCCAAACTCATTCTGTGAGGCCACCATCATCCTGATCCTAAAACCAGACAAAGAAAACACAAAAAAAGAAAACTACAGGCCAATATCACTGATAAACATAGGTGCAAAAACCCTCACCAAAATTTTAGTAAACAGAGTTCAGCAACACATCAAAAAGCTCATACAACATAATCAAGTTGGGTTTATTCCAGGAATGCAAGGATTCTTCAATATATACAAATCAATTAATGTGATACACCATTAACAAATTGAAAGATAAAATTCATATGATAATCTCAGTGGATGCAGAAAAAGCCTTTGAAAAATTCAACACTCATTTATGATTAAAACTCTTCAAAAAATGGGCATAGAAGGAACTCACCTCAACATAGTAAAGGCAATATATGATAAGCCTACAGCAAACATTTTTCTTAATGGTGAAAAACTGAAAGCATCCTGCCTGAGATCAGGAAGAAGACAAGGGTGTCCACTTTCAACACTATTATTCAACATAGTTCTGGAAATTCTAGCTACAGCAATCAGAGAAGAAAAAGAAATGAAAGAAATCCAGATGGAAAAGAAGTAACGCTCTCACTGTTTGCAGATGACATGAAACTGTACATAGAAAACCCTAAAGGTAGTATCAGAACATTACTAGAACAAATCAGTAAATTTAACAGAGTTGTAGGATGCAAAATCAATACACAGAAATCACCTGCACTTCTATATACTAACAATGAAAAATCAGAAAGAGAAATTAAGGATCAATCCCATTCACCATTGTAACAAAAATAATTAAATATTTAGGAATAAACCTACTTAAGGAGATAAAGAGACAACACAAAAGAAGACTCTACACAAGGACATCACCAGATGGTCAACACCAAAATCAGATTGATGGTATTCTTTGCAGCCAAAGATGGAGAAGCTCTATACAGTCAGCAAAAACAAGACTGGGAGCTGACTGTGGCTCAGATCATGAACTCCTTATTGCCAAATTCAGATTTAAATTGAAGAAAGTGGGCAAAACCACTAGACCATTCAGGTATGATCTAAATCAAATCCCTTATGACTATACAGTGGAAGTGAGAAATAGATTTAAGGGACTAGATCTGATAGACAGAGTGCCTGATGAACTATGGACGGAGGTTCATGACATTGTAAAGGAGACAGGAATCAAGACCATCCCCCCAAAAAAATGAAATGCAAAAAAGCAAATTGGCTATCTGAGGAGGCCTTACAAATAGGTGTGAAAAGAAGAGAAGTGAAAAGCAAAGGAGAAAAGGAAAGATATTCCCATTTGAATGCAGAGTTCCAAAGAATAGCAAGGAGAAATAAGAAAGCCTTCCTCAGCAATCAATGTAAAGAAAGAGAGGAAAACAATAGAATGGGAAAGACTAGAGATCTCTTCAGGAAAATTAGAGATACCAAGGGAACATTTCATGCAAAGATGGACTCAATAAAGGACAGAAATGGTATGGACCTAACAGAAGCAGAAGATATTAAAAAGAGGTGGCAAGAATACACAGAAGAACTGTACAAAAAAGATCTTCATGACCCAGACAGTCATGATGGTCTGATCACTCACACTCACCTAGAGCCAGAAATCCTGGAATGTGAAGTCAACTGGGCCTCAGAAAGCATCACTATGAACAAAGCTAGTGGAGATGATGGAATTCCAATTGAGCTATTTCAAATCCTGAAAGATGATGCTGTGAAAGTTCTGCACTCAATATGTCAGCAAATCTGGAAAACTCAGCAGTGGCCACAGGACTGGAAAAGGTCAGTTTTCATTCCAATCCCAAAGAAAGGCAATGACAAAGAATGTTCAAACTACCACACAATTGCACTCATCTCACACACTAGTAAAGTTATGCTCAAAATTCTCCAAGCAAGGCTTCAGCAATATGTGTACTGTGAACTTCCAGATGTTCAAGCTGGTTTTAGAAAAGGCAGAGGAACCAGAGATCAAATTGCCAACATCTGCTGGATCATCAAAAAAGCAAGAGAGTTCCAGAAAAACATCTATTTCTGCTTTATTGACTATGCCAAAGCCTTTGACTGTGTGGATCATAACAAACTGTGGAAAATTCTGAAAGAGATGGGAATACCAGACCACCTGACCTGCTTCTTGAGAAACCTATATGCAAGTCAGGAAGCAACACTAAGAACTGGACATGGGCCAACAGACTGGTTCCAAATAGGAAAAGGAGTACATCAAGGCTGTATATTGTCACCCTGCTTATTTAACTTATATGCAGAGTACATCATGAGAAATGCTGGGCTGGAAGAAACACAAGTTGGAATCAAGATTTCCAGGAGAAACATCAATAACCTCAGATATGCAGATGACACCACCCTTACGGCAGAAAGTGAAGAAGAACTAAAGAGTCTCTTGATGAAAGTGAAAGCGGAGAGTGAAAAAGTTGGCTTAAAGCTCAACATTCAGAAAACTAAGATCATGGCATCTGGTCCCATCACTTCATGGGAAATAGATAGGGAGACAGTGGAAACAGTGTCAGACTCTATTTTGGGGGGCTCCAAAATCACTGCAGATGGTGATTGCAGCCATGAAATTAAAAGATGCTTACTCCTTGGAAGGAAAGTTATGACCAACCTAGACAGCATATTAAAAAACAGAGACATTACTTTGTCAACAAAGGTCCATCTAGTCAAGGCTATGGTTTTTCCAGTGGTCATGTATGGATGTGAGAGTTGGACTATAAAGAAACCTGAGGATAGAAGAATTGATGCTTTTGAACTGTGGTGTTGGGGAAGACTCTTGAGAGTCCCTTGGCCTGCAAGGAGATCCAACCAGTCCATCCTAAAGGAGATCAGTCCTGAATATTTATTGGAGGGACTGATCCTGAAGCTGAAACTCCAGTACCTTGGCCACTTGATGTAAAGAACTGATTCATTTGAAAAGACCCTGATGCTAGAGAAGATTGAGGGCAGGAGGAGAAGGGGAAGACAAAGGATGAGATGGTTGGATGGTATCACCGACTCAATGGACATGGGTTTGGGTGGATTCCAGGATTTGGTGATGGACAAGGAGGCCTCACGTGCTGCAATTTATGGGGTTGCAAAGAGTTGGACACGACTGAGTGACTGAACCGAATTGAAGGAGACAAAATAACTGTACACAGAAAATTATAAGACACTAATGAAAGAAATCAAAGATTACATAAACAGATGGAGAGATATTCCATGTTCCTGGGTAGGAAGAATCAATATTGTGAAAATGACTATACTACCAAACACAATCTATAGATTCAATGTGATCCCTACCAAATTACCACAGCACTATTCACAGAACTAGAACAAAAAATTTCACAATTCATATGGAAACACAAAAGATCCAAAATAGCCAAAGCAGTCTTAAGAAAGAAGAATGGAGCTGGAGGAATAAACCTTCTTGACTTCAGATTATACTAGAAAGCTACAGTCATCAAGACAATATGGTACTGGCACAAAAAATACAGAAATATAGACCAATGGAACAAGATAGGAATCCCAGAAATAAACCCATGCACCTATGGGTACCTTATTTTTTTACAAAGGGGGCAAGAATATACAATGTTAAAGACAGCCTCTTCAATAAATGGTACTTGGAAAACTGGACAACTACTTGTAAAAGAATGAAATTAGAACACTTCCTAACACCATACACAAAGATAAACTCAGCATGGATTAAAGACCTAAATGTAAGACCAGAAAGTAAAAAACTCTTAGAGAAAAACATAGGCAGAACACTCGATGACATAAATCCAAGCAAGATCCTTTATGACCCACCTCCTAGAGTAATGAAAACAAAAACAAAAGTAAACAGGTGGGACCTGATTAAACTTAAAAACTTTTGCACAGCAAAGGAAACTATAAGCAAGGTGAAAAGACAACCCTCAGAATGGGAGAAAATAATAGCAAATGAAACAACTGACAAGGAATTAATTTCTAAAATATACAAGCAGCACATACAATTCAATTCCTAAAAAACAAATGACCCAATCAAAAAGTGAGAAAAAGACCTAAACAGACATTTTTCCAAAGAAGACATACAGATCGCTACCAAACACATGAAAAGATGCTCAACATCTCTCATTAGAGACATGCAAATCAAAACTACAGTGAGATATCACCTCACACCAGTCAGAATGGCCCTCATCAAAAAGTCTACAAACAACAGATTCTGGAAAGGGTGCAGGGAAAAAGGAATGCTCTTGCACTGTTGGTAGGAATATAAATTGATACAACTACAATTGAAGATGGTATGGAGGTTCCTTAAAAGTCTAGGAATAAAACCACCATATGACCCAGCAATCCCACTCCTAGGAGCATGTATACCCTGAGGAAACCAAAATGGAAAAAGACACATGTATCCCATTGTTCATTGCAGCACTATTTACAATAGCTAGAACATGGACGTAACCTTGATGTCCATCAACAGATGAATGGGTAAAGAAGTTATGGTACATATACACAATGGAATATTACTCAACCATAGAAAGGAAAGCATTTGAGTCAGTTCTAATGAGGTGGATGAACCAAGAACCTATTACAGAGGGAAGTAAGTCAGAAAGAGAAAGATAAATTTCATATTCTAACACATATATATGGAATCTAAAAAAATGGTACTGAAGAATTTATTTACAGGGCAGCAATGGAGAAACAGACATAGAGAATAGACTTATGGACATGGGGAGAGGGGAGGGGAGGGTGAGATATATGGGAAGAGTAACATGGAAACTTACATTACCATATGCAAAATAGATAGCTAATGGGAATTTGCTGCATGGCTCAGGAAACTCAAATAGGTCCTCTGAATCAACCTAGAGGGGTGGGATGGGGAGGGAAATGGGACGGAGGTTCAAAAGGGAGGGGATATATGTATGCCCATGGCTGATTCATTTTGAGGTTTGACAGAAAACAGCAAAATTCTGTAAATCAATTATCCTTCAATTAAAAAATTAATTAATAAAAAATAATGCAGCTATGAACACAGAGGACCATATATCTTTTAAATTTACTCTTCAATTTCAAATTTCTTTGGATCAATATTCAGGAGTGGAATTGCTAGATCATATGGTAGTTCTATTTTTACTTTTTTGAATCACTTCATACTGTGTTCTATAGTGGCTGTACCAATTTGCATTCCCACTAACAATGTACAAGTGTTCCCTTTTTCCACATCCTCACCAAAACTTGTTATTTCTTGTCTTTTTGACAATAGTCATTATGACAGGTAGAAGTTGAGGATTTGCATTTCCTTAATGTTTAGTGATATTGAGCATATTTTCATGTGCCTGTTGGCTATCTGTTTGTTCTTTGGAAAAATACTTATTCAGGTCCTCTACTTTTTAATTGGGTAGCCTATTTGTTTGATATTGAGTTATATGTGTTCTTTATATATTTTGGATATTAACCCATTATCAGACATATCATTTGTAGATATCTTTTTCCATTCAGTAGAAATGGAGGAAATTCCTTTTCCATTCTGTTGATGGCTTCCTCCACTGCGGAAAAGCTCTGAACTTTAATTAGTTCCCATTTGTTTATTTTTGCTTTTCTTGCCTTGGTTGCAGAGAGAGATCTAAGGAAAAAATATTGCTAAAACTGATTTCAAAGAGTTTACTGTCTATTTTTTTTTTATCAGAATTTTATGTTCCAGGTCTTATATTTCAGTCTTTAGTCTGTTTTGAGTTTGTATTTGTATATAGTATGAGAACATTTTCTAGTTTCTTTCTTTTACACATAGCTGCCCAGTAACATCCCATCTTTTGAATGCTGGCAACTGATGCACACCAAAAATGTACTCTTTTTCCAAGACTTCCCTGGTGGTCCAGTGGTGAAGACTCTGAGCTTCCATTGAAGGGGCCGCAGTTCAGTCCCTGATGGAGAAACTAAGATCTCCCATGCCATGAGGTGTGACCAAAAAATAAACAAAAAAAAGTACTCTTTGTCCAATAAAACATATCCTCAGGGCAAAATTAGTCCATGAGCTACCAATTCTCAAAATGTGGTTAGACCAAACTCTCATTTTATAGCTGAGGAAAATAAAATTCAGACAAATATAAAAACTTGCCTAAGACCATCCCAGATCTTAAACAAAAACTCCAGCACATCAACCATAAATGTTGGTGAATTGACATAAATATTTTCTTAACAAGTCAGGAAGGAAGTATGTAAGCATGTACTCTGCAAAGATGAAATGTCTGGAAACTGTTCTATATCTTTGATGGGGCAAGAAAGCATTTATTTTGTGATTAGAAAGTACCAACAAGGCCTTGTTTGAGTAGGTAAATGGTCCAACATTTGACAGGCAAGTAGAGTAACAACATTTAATTTGTGTTCTCTGAATTTTTTAATAACTCCAAGTTCTTTTGTGCAGAATAACATAGCAGTCTGAATTTCAGTTAGTTTTAGTAATGCAAGGAAATTGATATATTTTCTATTACTAGATTATTATTTTGATGGATGCATCAGGATTTAGGATTTGTAATTTAGAGAAAGAAAATTATCTACTGAAATTGCAAGAATAATCTCTTTCCCTGCATTTTCATTATTACATCACATTTTGTTTTCTGCATTTAAAGTACTTTTTTCCCTAATGGCTCAAGGAATTTCCAATAGATCATCGGCAAACTCATCCAGATCTTCTTTATGAAAATTAAAGTTTCTATTTCCTTAGATAAAATTTTCACCACTGAAAAGATTTTATGTTATAACGGCTCATCACACATTGTGTTTGTCTCACAAATCACACAAGACCAGAAATGGCTGAAATCTAAAAGTGAGAGTATGGCTGCAAAGATTAAGAAATGCCTAAATCACAAAATACCTAACAAGGCACACTTGAAATGTTAAATAAAAATGACCCTCTATATCAGTTGTCCTCAGCCCAGATCATCTGAGAAACTTGAAAAACAAACAAACAAAAACCAGTGCCCAACAAAGAATTCTGATTGAACAGATCTGGGAGGTGGGCACACAGATATCTTATCCCAGTCCACTTCTATGTAGTGATACTGACACAGGTTGGAAATAATAAAATGTCCAGAAGTAGGGAGAATACTCCTCTAAGTGCACGTATCAGTCCTTGCCCTGCATCCTGTGACGTCCAGCATCAGGAGTGATATGTAAGTGATATGTCCATCTCAGTCCCATAGTGATGTGCTGGGTACTGAAGACTGAACCAAGAGCTTTGGTTTAATAATTGTGTCATAAGTGTCAGGGCTGATCAGTTTACAATTCCTTATCAGTGTCTATTTCCCTGACCAGCACATCAGTTTTCAGATTAAGTGGCTTGTGTCTTTAAGACTAAAGTCCTTTCACTTCTCTGGGGACCCAAAGCAGTAGAGGAGATTAGCACACTGACAGAAGGAAGCACCACTTGTTGGGCATGCTCAGGGTCATGGTTGCAGTTCAGTTCAGTTCAGTCGCTCAGTCATGTCTGACTCTTTGCGACCCCATGGGCTGTAGCATGCTAGGCCTTCCTGTTTATCACCAACTCCCAGAGGCTACTCAAACTCATGTCCATTGAGTCAATGATACCATCCAACCATCTTATCCTCTATCGCCCCCTTCTCCCCCTGCTTTCAATATTTCCCAGCATCAGGGCTTTTCAAATGAGTCAGTTCTTCACATCAGGTGGCCAAAGTATTGGAGTTTCAGCTTCAGCATTAGTCCTTACAATAGATATTCAGGACTGATTTCCTTTAGGATGTACTGGTTAGATCTCCTTGCAGTCCAAGTGATTCAAGAGTCTTCTCCAACACCACAGTTCAAAAGCATTAATTCTTCGGTGCTTAGCTTTCTTTATAGTCCAACTCTCACATCCATACATGACTACTGGAAAAACCATAGCCTTGACTAGATGGACCTTTGTTGGCAAAGGTTGTCTCTGCTTTTTAATATGCTGTCTAGGTTGATCATAACTTTCCTTCCAAGGAGCAGGCGTCTTTTAATTTCATGGCTACAGTCACCATCTGCAGTGATTTTGGAGCCCCCCAAAATAAAATCTCTCACTGTTTCCACTGTTTCTCCATCTATTTGCCATGAAGTGATGAGGATGCCATGATCTTAGTTTTCTGAATGTTGAGCTTTAAGCCAACTTTTTCACTCTCCTCTTTCACTTTCATCAAGAGGCTCTTTAGTTCTTTGCTTTCTGCTGTAAGTGTGGTGTCATCTGCATATCTGAGGTTATTGATATTTCTCCCAGCAATCTTGATTCCTCCAGCCCAGCGTTTCTCATGATGTACTCTGCATATAAGTTAAATAAGCAGGGTGACAATATACAGCCTTGATGTACTCCTTTCCATATTTGGAACCAGCCTGTTGTTCCATGTCCAGTTCTAACTGTTGCTTCTTGACCTGCATACAGATTTCTCAGGAGGCAAGTTAGGTGATCTGGTATTCCCATCTCTTGAAGAATTTTCTACAGTTGTTGTGACTAGGCTTTGGCATAGTCAATAAAGCAGATGTTTTTCTGGAACTCTCTTGCTTTTTTGATAATCCATCAGATGTTGGCAATTTGATCTCTGGTTCCTCTGTCTTTTCTAAATCCAGCTTGAACATCTTGAAGTTCATGGTTCACATACTGTTGAAGCCTGGCTTTGAGAATTTTGAGCATTATGTTGTTAGCGTGTGAGATGAGTGCGATTGTGTGGTAGTTTGAACATTCATTGGCATTGCTTTTCTTTGGGATTGGAATGAAAACTGACCTTTTCCAGCCCTTTGGGCACGGCTTAGTTTTCCAGATTTGCTGGCATATTGAATTCAGCACTTTAACAGCATCATCTTTTAGGATGATGATCACAGTAGAGTCCACCTATTAAAAAATATAAGAGCATTCCATAGATAGCACCAGAGTTGTTCATGGGAGGCTCGACTCTACATGGGAGGCTGAACTCTGGCTGGCAGGGAGGAGAATAATCCTTTAATACCTGTCTTAAAGCTATATTTCCATAACAAATCACTAGTTTTACCTAGAGCATATGTTTATTTGCAATACAAGAAGTTACAGAGCCATGAAAGGCTGATGGAGATTATGGAAATAACCAAATACCCAAGTCAGCCATCTATCTGAGACACCTGTGATGGTTTAGTTTAAGAGTTGGCTGGTTGTCAAAGCAAATTTTAAATATAGGTCAGGTGCAGAGAGGGAGTCTGAATGCTCTAGAATGGCCACTGGCACACACTTTGAAGTGTTGGGTTTGGAGAAAACCTCGGCCCTCTCAATCACGCTCAGTGCTGAGAACTTCATTCCTGACTAGACTTGACCTCAGAGGGTTACCGTTCTTAGTGTTTGTTTGTTTTAATCATCTCCCAAGGTGCTGGATCAGGTTTGTTTCTGGTATGTGCCACCTTATGGATTCAGAATCCTCACTTTCTACTTCTTCCTAAATGTCCATTTGGACAGTTATTAATAATATTTAGAACTTTGGAACATCAAAATTCTTATTATCCTGATCTACAGGATAACCAGGACAAATGGCCGTGAACTTGCTTCTTTAAGGGAAACTAACCTCCGGGAGTCTTTGGTAATTTTCTGTGCCAATATTTAGAGTTGCCACTTATCACTTTATGGCAGGAAGAAAATATGGATATATGTTTATTTCCACTGAAGCTCTGAATAATTCCTTAATTTACATTCAATCCTCTGAGAGCCTACAGTTAGAGGTTTACACAGTAGAAATAACCAACTTTTATAAATTTTAATATTTTAAGTTTTAATACTTAACTTCAAAACAATATATCTAGTGAACACAAGACTTTAAATCAGTATTTCCCAAACTGTGTTCTGCAGACCTACAGTTCTATGGTTTATTAGCAGTTGCCGTTTACTCATGCATTCATGTAAATACAACCACACACATACAGACACACAGACACACAGAATTCACAGGATTGGGAAATGCTGTTTTAATTAAATGTAACCTGGCTTAATTGCTCTAAAACTTCAAAAGATTATGCCAATTAATATCAAGAGGATATATTTTAGCATGTTTTTCAAATGTATTCAGCCAATCAGTCTATCTTGGAGGGTCACGTGATGAGGTTAGCGTGTTTTAAAAAGAACTTCAGGAAATGTGTTCTACATGATACACTGAAAAGCTATGGAATTTGGAATCCCAGACACAATTCAAATCCCACTTTGTCACTTGTCCATCAGTGAGACTGTGGACAAGCTACTCAAATAGATTTCTTGAATAGAAATTATATAAGTAATATCTGTGTCATAAGACTGATCTGAGATTAAAATATATAAATTATGTAAATATCTTGGAATTATGGAAATGGGGAAGTATTACATATATCAAGAAAACTGAATTCACTCCATTCTCTCACTTAAGTTTCTTATGATGGCACTTCATGCACATTAATTTATGTTTGTATGATTTTAACAAAATTTCACATGTATATCTTCTTCTTACTTCACTTACTTACCTACTTACTATAAAGATGGGCCTATTTTAAGGTAGTTCATACAGTTTAACAGGCAAACTATTAATAGTGTTCCATGGTATTAAACATTAGTTTCCTTGGACAATCGTTTATTGTTGGAGATTTGAGTTAGTATTTTCAAAGTTTCCTTTTCATAAACTGCTTCGTATGAACAACTTGGAACAAATTATTTGTTTTCTTTTAGATTATTTTTCTGAGAGTATATTTCCTAAAGTGCAATTACTAGGTCAAAGAAAAGAAAGCATTGTATAGCTTTTGTCACAAATGGCTCTACAGAAAATTTGAACCAATTTACAATGTCACTTAAAATATATAAGCGTACCCTTTTTTACCCTAACCTGTCACTGATGTCTCTTTATTGCTCTTTCTGGTTTAATGGGTACATACTGGTACCTTCAATTTGATTTGAGGCAATTTTATTTAATCTCCAGATTTTGAGTATAATGGTTTACTGCCTTTATTTTTATTCCAATATGAAAGCTGTTTATTCTACTCTTTTGATATTTGTTGACTAGAATCTGAATTCCCAGTGTAATAGAATCTTCAGCCAACCTCATGGCTTTTTAAAAAATTATTTATTTTATTTTTGGCTGAGCTGGGTCATCAGTTGCACCACGGGCTTTTCTGTAGTTTCATCGGGGCTGGGGGTTGGAGGAGCAACTTTCTAGTGGTGATGTGCGGGCATCTCATTGTGGTGGCCTCTCTTGTTGCAGAGTATAGGCTCTAGGGCAAGTGATCTTCAGTAGTTGCAGCACATGGGCTCAGGCAGTTTTGGCACATGGACTTAGTTACTCTGTGGCATGTGGGATATTACTGGACCAGGGATCAAACCCATACTTCCCACATTGGTAGGCAGATATTTTTTACCACTTAGCCACCAGGGAAGCCCCCAACCCCATGTTTTAGGGCAAATATTGATAACATGTGACAACGCTTTTTAAAGATTAGTAGCAAGTTTTGTCATGTGACTCCAACTGTTTGCACTTTCATCACTTCTCATCCCCATTCTACCCTCTAAATTTTGTAGTTCAGTGGATCTCATTTTTTTTAGTACAAGAATGATGCCACACAATATCCAGTGCTTAAATCTCTGCTTATGGTTTAGTTTTCTCTAAAACTCAAAAGAGACATGATCCCAAACTTACATTTAATAATTTATCCCATGGAAAGTCTTTAAGTCAGATCTTGATAACTTTTAAATTAAGGTGTAAAGTTACCAGACAGTTATGTAAGAGCATTACAGAGGACTATTTCATATAATACCAAGTTCTGCCTACAGTTATTTTTCTCCATTGCCAAGGCCACTTGGCCACTGTCCACCCAGTTCTTTAGGAGCAATCCTGACTTTAGACCACAGTTTCCATTTCAGTAATATATAGCTTAGCGTTAAGTTACAGGTCAAGCTAGTCCAGTCTTGAGCTTCAGTACTGATCACTAACTTATCTGTCTTGAATCCAAGGACCAAGGTATTTGGTTTTGCCTCTGTTGGCCCTCCACAGGGTTAGTTGTCTGTTCTCCAAAACTCAAGCTTGTTGGTGGGGGGTGAGTTGGTCTGTGACCTGTTGATTGACTGCAGACACTGGCTTCACTGACTTTCTGCCTATCCTAAGCCTTAGCAAATACGTGTGTGTTCAGTTGCTCTGTCATGTCCGACTCTTTGTGGCCTCATGGACTGTAGCCTGCCAGGCTCCTCTGTCCATGCAATTTTCCAAGCAAGAATACTGGAGTGAGGTGCCATTCCCTCCTCCAGGGGATCTTCTTGTCCCACGGATCAAACCGTGTCTCTTGTGTCTTCTGCATTGGCAGGCATATTCTTTACCACTAGCGCCACCTGGGAAGCCTTAGCAAATTAGAGTCATCTTATTAACTACTAACAGATGAAAAGCTAGATATATCATGATCCAAAGTCTGAAGCTCTACCATTGTTTTCCACAGAAAAGAGTGTGTGTTATTTACATGGCAACCTGAACAGCTCTCTCTTGCCAAGTTCCACAAAATGTGGGCTCTCTTAAATGCATGACTCTATATTTTCTTCTTTATATTGGGGAAACATGCGTGCTTTGTAAAAGAACAATTATTGAGGACCGTGTACTGAAAGAAATGAGGCAGGAGAGGGAGCCATGAGGACGCAACCCGGCAACTGTCTGCAACAACAGTTCACTAGATGTCACCCCACACTTGTGTCAGGATTCATGTTTTTCTATTTTAACAGAACACACTAGCAGGAAGGTGCCTTCAGTTTACTGGCAGAAACCTCTTATTTCTCCTCCAACCTAATGGCATATCTGTGTGTTGAAAATGATTCCAAGTCATAAAAGGAACTTTTGGCTTTAACCAGAGGATTTTTAATGTCCATGAAGCTTTGACATTTAACCAATTATGTACTATGTTAATCTATTATGTAATTGTATATAGTGTATGTTTACTATGTAGAAAATTTTAAATGCAAATAAGCAAATGAAAAAAGGGGACATCTATGTGACATGACTTTGCCTTCACAAAGAAAATTACAAGCATTTTGATGTTGTTGCTCTTGTTGCTATTCAGTCACTAAGTTGCGTCTGACGCTTTGCGACCCCGTGGACTATATACTGCCAGGCTCCTCTGTCCATGGGATTTTCCAGGCAAGAATACTGGAATGGGTTGCCATTTCCCTCTCCCAGGATCTTTCCAGATGAAGGATCGAGCCCATGTCTCCTGCATTGGCAGGTGGATTCTTTGTATACACACACACACGCACGCACTAAAAATTTGGGTTATAAAGTACATATTATGAATCCTTTCCATATCAATAAATACATTTTTACTATGAATATATAGTCACTTAAATGACATAATAGTGTTGTTATTTATTAATAAGTCTTATCAAACAACTTCAAACATATTATCAAACACTGATTCTATAGGCTTGAGATACTAATATGATGGAAAAAGATATGAGCCTATTACATTTTTCTCATGTTTTATTTTAATGGGTATGACATTACCAAATCCTCCTTAAACAATTTTAGCATTTTCCTTTGAAATAATTCTTCAAACTTTGTTGCCAGAATCTTGACTCCCTGTCCACTGATGTTAAACAGACATACGGAGACAGTTTGGAGGAGATAAAGAGTAGCTTTATTATTTTTGCCAAGCAAAAGAGAAACACAGCTGGCTAGCACCTCAAGAACTGTGCCCCTGTCTTTGGGAATAGGGGGAGGTTTTATATCCTAATGAAGGTCTTGCATTTTTTTTTTCTTCTGCAGTGTCAGAATAACCACAGCTGGCATCAGGCAACTCAACAGCCGAGTCTTGTGTCCCTGAAATTATCAGCTTGTGACCTTCTTTCTTTGAAATGCAGAATGCTACAAGAGAGTGTAGGGGGAGAAGAATTAGCTTTGTAAGAGAGAGTAATTAGTTTTGTGAAGGCCTAGTCCAGCTACCAGTGTTTGCTAGTATTAATAGTAATGGCTAAAGAATAACCAAGTTGTTTAACTCTTGTAGGCCTGTCTGACTAGTATGTGCCAAAGGCTGTTCACTCATTTCTGTTTTTGCTGCAACAAATTCCTCTCACATACACACACCCCCATTATTTATTCCTTCTATTTCAATGGAGGAAGGGAAAAAAGCATCATTCTTGCTTGACTGAGGACAAAACTGAAGTTTTGTTCCATTTGACAATCATCAGCTGCCTGGCCCAGGGGGCCCGTCTATCTCCTACTTCAAATTAAAAAAAAAAAATCTTACAGTAGCCACCTTTAACCAAGTACTTGATATGAATATCTGTGTTTATCACTAAGTTTTCAATTCTAAGGAAGAAAAACTTCCTTAGGAAGAGAAACTTATTGGGAGACTTAGTTCTTTGATGTGAGCATTCACTTCTATGAAGCCTGAAACAGCACAGGTTTCTTATCTGTGATTAAAGCTGGAGGGATCTGTGGACACCTATTGTGTGCAAAATATTGAGTGTATGTTATTTACTGACAAGAGACTGTAGATTTCAAGGTTTTCAAAGATGTTAGTGATATATTCTTGAGACCAGATATATTCTTTATTGGGTTAGTTCATGCAATTTATTTAATTTCTCTGATCTCATTTTTCCACCTGTGACCTAGGGGTCATGATATCTACCTTGATGAATCATTGTAATTAAATGAGATCATGCTTTTACAGTTCCTGGTGCATAAAAGCACAAGGAGTTTATTTTCTGTTTTATAAATGAAACTTTCCCTTTTTCAGAAATATAATCCGTGATTTTTCAAGTCAGTTGAATGCATGAGTAAGTAATACATGTTTAACTCTGTAAAATGCTTAAACATATTTTATTGAACTGAACAATTATGAGTAAACCATGCTTCCTGCTGTTATTTCCATATGGTTTTTATCAATATACTTTTCAGTTGTTTATTCTAAGCACTACACATTCTTACAATTTTTGTCTTCCTCTAATTTTGTTTCCTCTCTCCTTAATTCTTTTCTGTCTGGCAAACTAACAAAGTCATTGAGTCCAAAATGCAATAAATCCTGTTGCGTTATGAATATATGACTTCAGTTTCTGTTGATATTCACCATGTGCTTACAGAATACACTGGTTTTTGAAAGAAAATAATGATATGATACTCTGACAGCTTACTCTCTACACCCTTTCCATAATAAAGTAATATGGAATATTACAAGTCAAGTAATAAAGAAAGTGGTTGCTTTTCTTTGACAAATCTGTTTAGATAGCCTGGTCAAACCTCATAGGTTTGTTTGCACTTACAAACCTACCCAGCAAGTGAAGGAATAAAGCAAGAAATAATCTATCCTTTCTCACTAGGATACACACACACACACATAAGGATATTGAGGTCAAGGAATGCTTTATCAATCCTTCATATTATCTTTATCAGAAATGGTTTTTTTCTAAAACTTATTACTATACAGGAAACACCACTGGGACTTTCCTGGTGGTCCAGGGTTAAGAATCTGCCCTTCTGCAGTGGAGAAGGAAATGGCAACCTACTCTAGTGTTCCTGCTGGAATAATCCCAGGCACAGAGGAGCCTGGTGGGCTACAGTCCATGGGGTACGAAAGTCCATGAGATTTGCGGAGTGTTTAATATGCACCAGATACTACTTGTGTGACTAAGAGTGCATTTCTGCAAAGAGTCGCACACAACTGAACAACTAACACTTTCCAATGCAGGAGGCACGGGTTTGATTCCTAGTCAGGGAACTGAGATCCCATATGCTGCACAGCCTGGCAAATAAAATAAATTTAAAAGAAAGATAAAACCACTAATCTTGACTCAGCTCAAAAACAAATATGTGTGCTTGGTGTATGTGTGTACATGGACATGATTTTCATATATATATAAAATTCATGTCTTTATTTCTCCACCCTATAAAAATAATAATAATAAAAACACCAGCTAGGTGGGAATTAGTTAATCTTTATTTGCAAGGCTTGCACTTCTAATACCAGACATTTTATTCCTTTCTTTTTTTCTCTCCTTTTCCCCTAGGTGGGCTTGTCTGAATGTTTCCAGGAGAAGTTAGTAGGTGGCGACTTTCATCTATGCTTTCTGCACTACTGGTGTCTGCTTTTACCTTGGTACTGTGCAAATTGTCGTGTTCATGCTGTTTTACTCTTTAGGGCTGTGCTTGCTCAAGCTGTGTTACTGTTTTGCTTCTGCTGCCACATGAAGACCTAAACATTTTAAAAGAGAGGTCAGAATAAACACATTCTGTTCCTTCACTCAGTGGAGATTCGTGGAGTGCTTAATATGCACCAGATACTACTTGTGTGACTAAGAGTGCTGCTGCTGCTGCTAAGCCGCTTCAGTCGTGTCTGACTCTGTGCGACCCCATAGACGGCAGCCCACCAGGCTCCCCGTCCCTGGGATCCTCCAGGCAAGGACACTGGAGTGGGTTGCCATTTCCTTCTCCAATGCAGGAAAGTGAAAAGAGAAGGTGAAGTTGCTCAGTTGTGTCCAACTCTTAGTGACCCCATGGACTGCAGCCCACCAGGCTCCTCCACCCATGGGATTTTCCAGGCAAGAGTACTGGAGTGGGGTGCCATTGCGCATTTCTGCTATTAAATTCTTTCTATTAGGAGAGTTTATTCTCACTTTTGGAAAAAGGAAATCTGTATTCAGAGTAAGCGTTATATTCAATGTATGCCTTATATTCAGTTTGCTGCCCATTGTGTCTGGTTCATGAGGTTTGCTAGTTTCTGCCTTTTTGTGAACTTTGACAGAAAAGACTATAAACATTTAGACTCTGTTTCATCATTTCAAAATTTAGGAAGACTTTGCTTTAAAGTTTATTGAAGTAGTAATAAAACAACCCATTTGACCAACCTATCCTCATTGAACAAATCTCCCATTTCCTATGAATTGAGACAAATTGATAGAAATAACACCATACCTTTGGTCTTAGATCCAAATATAAAATGACATGAAATAGTGTTATTTATCAATTATATTTTGGAACACTTTTTTCCACACTTGGCAAGTGCTAAACACTGAAGACCTAAGGACGAATAAAAGTCTCTGAGCTTTAAGAAGCTTCCAGATCTAAACTCTATACAAATCTGTTTCCTTCTATCTGGTAGAAGAATGATAGAAATGTCCATGGGTTGGATTTCAAACTCAAAACTAAATTACCAAGGGTTCCTATAATTAATGATTCATAAACTTAAATCAGCAGTGAAATAATATGTACTGGACTCTACATCAGTTTTTATTACATATTCTTTTAGCAAATATTTATTTTTAAAATATCTAGCATTTACTTACTCCTATTAAATGCATCATACTAAATACATACTATAATGAATGTGAAAGTGTTAGTCGCTCAGTAGTGCTTGACTCTTTGCAACCCCATGGACTGCAGCCCACCAAGCTCCTCTGTCCATGGGATTTTCCAGACAAGGATGCTGGAGTGGTTAGCCATTTTCCTTCTCCAGGGAATCTTCCTCCTGCACTGCGGCAGATTCTCTACCAAATGAGCTACCAGGAAAGCCATTATATAAATATACATACATATATATATATATTATAAATATAAATATTGTCTCTTTAAACACACACACACACACACACACAAACAACTCCATAAAGAAGGTGTTATTACTAACTCCATAATACCAAAGAAGAAACTAAAATTTAGGGAGGTTTTTCATTCTAGAGCCAGGACTGGAATCAGGGTTTGGATCTGGATCCCATGCTTTAATTACATTGTACTAAATGTTGGGGATTGAATGATGAGTACATCAAATACCTTCCCTCACCTTATGGAGCTTACAATCTAATTGAGGAGACAGATATTAACTAAATCACTACACAAATATGTAAACACAAATAGCAAGAAGTACTCAGAAGTGCAAATATGAGACATTAGAACAAAACTACTATGGGAAACAAGACATAAACTGACAGGGTAAGAGAAAAAAACCCAAAAAGTTAAAATCACTGAATGAATTCTCAAAGTGCCCAGGAAAAGGGCAAGCAATTCCTAACATTGCCTATGGTCCACCACAATCTGGTCTCTGATACTTCACAGATTTCATCAAATTTCATGCCCTTTTCCTGGGTGCTTTCTGAAGTATAAACAAGCTTTAAATTGGTGCATGTAATGGAAAAGGGGTTAGAGGTTAAATAAAGTATTCATAGACAGAGGACGAGGCTGTGAGGCAGAGGAAACAAAAGGAAATTCAAATGGCTGAGAACCTCTATTAAGGAGAAATCGGCATGAAATTTGATAAAATCTGTGAAGTATCAGAGACCAGATTGTGGTAGACCATAGGCAATGTTAGGAATGTTTGTCCTTTTCCTGGGAGCTTTGAGAATCCATCCAGTGATTTTAAATCTCCAAAAGTTCTATTTACCTCAAAAAGCTTGGCAAATTTGCAAATCTACTGCCCACAAACACAAAGACATATTTGAAATTTCTTCAATTTTTGTGAAGAATATTTTGTTATGTCTTTGGTCTGAGATTTTTATTTGAAGTTATTTGCTACTTTTGAATTTGAATTACTTTTAGCTTATCTTCATTACATATTTAGTGGGTCATAAAATTTTTGGCTTAACCCCATCCATCTGGAATGTCCAGTGTTTGCATCAATATTTTTGGTCTGTAATTTTTGCAATATTACCTGAAGATTCATACAGGTTATAGCTTACGTATTAGTACATTCAGGCTAGTATAACAGAATACTATACACTGGGTGGCTCATAAACAAAAGAAGTTTATCTCTCACAGTTCTAGAGGCTAGGAAGTCGGATATCAAGGCACAAGCAAATTCTGCTTCTGCTGAGCTCCTGCTTCCCAGTGGAAGGAACAAGATGCTCTCTGAAGTCTTTAATTAGGGAAATACTCCCATTCATGAGACTCCACCCTCATGATCTAATCACTTTCCAAAGGCTCCACCTCCTGAATTAAATGGTTAAAATTTCAACATATGAATTTGGGGGAGACATGAAATTTCATCCTGTTCATGGACTTCTTGAGGCAAGAATACTGATGTCATTTGCCATTCCCTTCTCCAGTGGACCACACACCTTCACCACAACAAGGCTGTGATCCATGTGATCACTTTGGTTAGTTTTCTGTGATTGTGGTTTTCATTCTGGAGGCTGTGGGATTGTAATTTCTGCTTCCTGATGGGAGGGACTGGCTGTGGGCAAAACTGGGTCTTGTTCTGGTGGGCAGAGCCATGCTCAGTAAATCTTTAATCTGATTGTCTGCTCTGGGTAGGTGATGTGAACAGTAGACTCATTGGAAAAGACCCTGATGCTGGGAAGATTGAGGGCAGGAGGAGAAGGGACAGACAGAGGATGAGATGGCTGGATGGCATCATTGACATAATGGACATGAGTTTGAGCACACTCCAGGAGATGGTGAAGGACAGGGAATCCTGGCATGCTGCAGTCCACGGGGTTACAAAGAGTCGGACAAGACTTAGCGACTGAACAACAAACTTTCAGTCCATAACAAAAACGGTGATGCCTATCCATAGAAAATGTGTACGTAATTCCATATCCCAAATCTTCTTATAAGGAGGTACTTTATTGATGTAATTAGGTACTTTTATTTTCCACATTGGAGTTTAGACATAAGTAGAGTTTATGTTTTAACAAAAGGTTCCCCCCCACCAAAACGGGTTAAAGTTAAAAAACATTTGAGAGGCATGTATGCCCACATGCATGAAACAAACTATTATCTCATACAGGAAAGAAACCATTATCACACACTGCACATTTCTATAATGGAGATGATGGCAAAGGGAAACAAGACTGCCCAGATCTCCCTGAAAGAAATAGGAAAGGCTGCAGACCAGGCAGTGTCTTATCTGAGGCTCTACAACTAAGTAGATTATTGCCATGCTTTTCAGTGGAAGAGAGCAGAGGAAATAAAATGTATAAATGCAGGGAAATGAGAGAATATTCCATAATTACAAAGTTACAATGAACTTTGAATTCCAGAAATCAAGTGAAAGCCACAGCAAATGATCAGCCAGGATAGATATGTACCTTGTGAGACATGGAGGTGGAAGTGTCCAGTTTGCCAACTTTGGAAAAGAAATCTCCTTTTCACAGAGGTGGATTTTATGACCTATAACAACAGAGGACCCAAGACCAACAGAGGAACCAGAGTCTGCATTAAAATGCGAGACTATTTCTTGAGAATGCTGAGCTATTTGGCTTTCAAGTGAGAAAGTACATAAAAATATTATGATAGATATTGTTGAAAGGGAACACACATTGTCGAGACTCCTCAAACTTTCTATTTTTATGGAAATTAGTAGTCAGGAAAAATACACCAAAAGGAGATGATCAATATGCATGTACAGAGATTTGGCTTCTGACAAACACCCATATGATAACGTTGGGTCTACTCAGCACATTAATGAAATTTGGCAAGAGTTATGAATTGTCTTAGCAACCTCCCCAGGAAATGAAGTTTGGCTGATGCAATGCCATCTTAGGAAAGGCCAGATCTGCATATCATTAACATTTGTGTTGGTGGGTTCCCAAAAATGGATGTCATTTGACCTAAAATGGGTGTTATATAAAAGCCCCCGCTTGCTACAGGAGTGGGAAACCATGTGAGGGAAGTAAAAAATCAGACACTTCTTCAAGCACAAATGGCTGGTGTCAAAACTCGTTGCAATCATGCTATGTTCGGCAGCTGCACCTGCGTGGTAACTAGGGAGCTATCTGGCTATGCATGTTTGTTTCACACATCAGAATTTAAAGTAGAGGATGGAATACACTGGGCAACATCTCATGAAAATGGAGTTTTTTCCTCCTTCCATAATCTGAGCCTGAAGCCTTAAAATGGGAGGAAGTCAAGACATAACTGTGTTTTCATCTGCAGAAAAATACATATTTTTCAATGCTAGTAATGGCATTTAAAAGGAAAACATGCCTGTTTGGTCACTGGCCACTCCCACATTATAACTCTCCTGGAATTTCCTTTTTAAGCAATCTTTCCTAGAGACCCAGTATTGGCCTGAGACCAATTTACTCTTTGCCAAAAAAGTTATTTCTCAGGCCCAATTATCTAGGAAGCTCATAAAATGTGTGCCTTGGCAGACTGAAGAAAAAAGATTTTCTTAATCAGGTTTTCCAGAGGAACTCTCAGAATTTCCAATCCAAGATCCTGTTTTAGTTGGAAGAAGGTGCACAGATAGAAACATTAATAAAAAAAAAAAAATGAGGAGTATTGTCTCGTAAAACTATGGGAAGATATATAGTATCAGGACCCTCCTGGTGGAAGTGAAGGGAATAATGAAAGGAAAGAATCTAGAACTAAGGATCTATAAAATGCCCATATTCAACATGCACAGTCATTTGGGTAACCTGATGGAAGACCTAGAAGTTAGAGACAGGATAAAAATTTCTTTTCATAGTTGTTTGAACCAGATAGTAAGGCAAAATAAGACGATTACAATTTAAAACATAAAAATAAAACAACTACAAAAAAGAAAATGAGGGCCAAGAAGTTTGCCTGGGATCCATGTAGGTAGGGGGCCAGGAGACTTATAAAGACCTAGGACTTTGCTTACATATACCCTGTTGCCATAATTTTAAGGGGGGTTTTTATCTTCACAATGAGACAACAATTAACCTTTATTCCTGTTTTCTCTACAGTTTCACTGGTATATCTAATTATTTTATCTGAGAGAACTTCAAACATTTTTAACTTCTGTTATTCCTCTTGAAGGGAGTATATGTGCCTTAATCTAAAAGAATTTTTCCTGAGAAATTCAGAAAACAAAGGTTGGATGCTGAGACATTTTAAAGCTAATTATATATGCCTCTGAATGATCAATTACTATTTGCTTCACTTAGATGAGAAAAATATCATAAAACATTACCTACTCATTTTTATCTTTTTCTAAGCTCATGTTTTGATCCCTGGATCAGGAAGATCCTCTGGAGAAGGAAATGCCAACCTATTCCAGTATTCTTGCCTGGAAAATCCCAGACAGAGGAGCCTGGCAGGCTACAGTCCTTTGGGTTGATAAGAGTGGAACATGACTGAACAACTGAGTGACTGAGCACAAACGCAAGCTTATGTTTATTCTTAATCCTTTGCTTCAAATGAGTTCACAACTGCAGACTGATCTTTATCAATAAATAAAAATAGCAATAACAACAATAATATTAATCATGTTATTAGAAGAGAAGGGGGTGCCATCTCAGGAGAATTCCTAGGAGGAGTTGCCAAGTAAGGGTCTTTGGCTTTGTGTAGGAAAGAATTCAACAACAACCTGTAGTAAGGTGAAAGCAATTTTATTTAGGCAGGTACACTTTCCGTAGCAGATTGTGGTCTGTCTCAAAAGGAGAGAGTGCAGAAATTTGAAGTGGTTAGTTTGTATGGGCTGGGTATTTTCATATGCTAATAAGTGGAAAGAATAGTCTAATTTGGAGGAGTGGGGATTTCCAGGAATTGTTCCACCACTCACTTTTTGGCCTCTCATTGTCAGCCTCTGAACTGTCGCAGTGTCATTTAGATATGCTATATTATATTACAATGAGCACAGAAGGCGCAAGGTTTCATGGGAAGTTGAGTCTTCCGCCATCTTGAGCCTAGTCAGTTCTAACCTGTTTTTCCCATGTCCTGCTTTTCTGAATGGCTGTGTCATTCTCTCAATGGTTGTGCCCTGCCGCCTTCCCTCCTGTCTCAACATGACAGCATCTTCTTCGGTGAGTGAAAGTGAAAAGTGAAAGCCTTTGTTGCTCAGTCGAGTTGAACTCTTTGTGACCCCATGGACTGTAGCCCACCAGTTTCCTCTGTCCGTGGAATCCTCCAGGCAAGAATTCTGGAGTGGGTTGCCAGTCCCTTCTTCAGGGAACCTTCCCAACCCAGGGATCAAACCTGGGTCTCTTGCACTGCCGGCAGACTCTACCATCTGAGCCACGACCAGAACTTAAAACCTTGATGTCGTTTTTGTTCCTGCAAATGGAGACCGGGAGAAAAACTGAGAGAATGAAACACTTCAGAATACTATGTGAGTGGTAAGGAAATGCAGTGATTTTAGTTGGGTTGGTTTAAAGTGGATGAAAATTTTTAAACTGGATGAAAAAAGTGGCCCTGGCATTCCATTCTAATTAATTGCCCTAAGGAGACAGTTTAGGGTCCACTAGTGTTCAGAGTTGCATGGTGAACCAGCTGCTGCTTTGTTTTACTTGAGGAAAGAGGAAAACCAAAAGTTGTTCTTTGAAATTTAGGGAAACGTTAAACTAATCAAGAATACTTTTAAAAACAGCATTAGGATATTAAGGCCATTTTGAGAAACAGAAGGTTCACCTGATAATATTTTACTGGCCGCGTCTCTCAGAGCATCTGCTACCAATTCAAATATTTGAAATCCATGGGAAACTTTGGCCCAACACCACAATATCATATAATCATGGCAAGATTTTTTTTGTTCTTTTTGCTATTTTGCAAATAAAACTCTTCTGTTTGCAATGTGCAGCTGTAGGTACTACATCTTTTCTTCCTGTATGAGGAAAGTGAAAGTGAAAGTTGCTCAGTCCTGTCAGACTCTTTGTGACCCTCATGGACTATACAGTCCATGGAATTTTGCAGGCCAGAATACCGGAGTGGCTAGCCTTTACCTTCTCCAGGGGATCGTCCCAGGTCTCCCACATTGCAGGCGGATTCTTTACCAGCTGAACCACCAGGGGAGCCCAAGAATACTGGGGTGGGTAGCCTATTCCTTCTCCAGTGGACCTTACTGACCCAGGAATCGAACCGGAGTCTCCCACATTGCAGGTGGATTCTTTACCAGCTGAGCTACCTGTATGAGAAGGACAAAACAAATGAACATAGTTCATTTATGAAACGTTAGGAACCATTTTGCTACTTCTTTTCTTTTGCTTCCAGGAAATTTATATTTAAATAATGTATTTTAAAGAAGCCTTTAGCACAGTTAAGTATGGTTAAAATAGTATGTTTTTTATTATGTGATTTTTACCACATAAACATTTTATAAAAGAAACCTTTAGAAGTAATGTGTTGACCCTCATTTTTGTCTTTTATATAAATAACCCCGATGTGCTATGATTTCTTGCTATGACCATGCCAGATTTGTAATAAATATCTATGTACAGATAAGGAAAGAGTGCCTACCCAAACGCTATCTGGGAGAAATGCCTCTCAAGGGGTTATAACAGAGATCAAGTTGGAGGTAATAAAATGACAAAGCATCTTTCATTTCCATCATTCCCTCTGAGATGACTATGAAAGAACAGGATGCATCATCCTTTAGGACACTTCACTAAGATTTACAGCAATTGTTCCTTTCTTTCAGATTGCTGTTACTTTCCTCAGTGTTACATACTGTCATTAAATTCTCCACCCTCACTATTACAGCTTCCATTACCACCCACATGGCACTACGGCTTTATCCATGGGTGGCAGATGTTATCACCATATGTCATCCGATCAATTTTCCATTCAAGGGTAATGTAATGTTTGGGGGAAAGCCAACTCACACTTTAGTAAAGACTTTCTCTGTAGTCTTCACCAGCCGTAAATGCAAGCGTCCTTTCAACTTCTTGGCTCTGATAGCTAACCAAAAAATCAGCAGGGAACTTAAAGATGTATTGCATATTTCCATGTTAGTTGGGCTCTCTCTTACTATTACCTGCCAAATTGCTTCCTATTAAGGAGTTTGCCAATATTTTGCTTTCCTCTACTTTTATTCTTCTGTCCAGAACATCCTGGACAGAGAACCATTAGCAAGATGAATCCCAAAGAAGACAGTGGTCTCAGGTCTGATTCACAAGGTTGCTGCTTTTTGTTTATTTCTAGGATCTTTATTTCACCCCCTTATTCTAGAAGTTGGCTTTGCTCACAGAGTTTGAAATTCTTATTCTATATAATTCTAGAGGATAACCAACAATGGCAAGATCAGTTTATCATCATTTATCATGATTTGCATATGCTCTCTCTCTTTCTCTCATTCCTTTTTGTTTTCTTCTTCTTTTTTCTCAATATTTTCTCCCAGTTCCATTCCTCTCTTGCTGTGGATTTATACTTTCCCATGTTTACTGAACACATTTTTTGCCAATCATTGTGCTATGCTCTGCATATTTAAATATTAAATAAAATGCACTTCTAACAAATTTTTCAAACCTGGAAGTTTAAAACTCAAATTATTTTGAAACCAGTCCAGTCTAAATCACTGAATTTCTCATCCATGTTGGGTAATTAAAATGTGGATTGTTTGGGAGGAGAACAAGTGGAAACAATTACTTGTTTTTATTGATCATGAAATAATTTCCATCTCAAGTGTTCTAGATGCCTTATAATTTGGTAAATAAAGTTATCTTTACGTTATCCACAATCATCAATATTTTAAGAACCTGGATTATGTTCTTTTTCCAATCTCATGGTTAAACTCACTTGAAACCTGTTAATTCTAATGATCATTGAACTTGCCTTTCTCCATATATTTTCTGTTTGTTTCTTGATATATGGTAACCAGAAATTACTGTGGCATTTCAAGTGTAGATAGAAAAACTAAAATTTTATGTGAATACACTTTTCTTTTAAAAATTTCTTATGTCTTATGCTTCTCAAAGACAGGTAGGTTTGTGGGCATTTTGGGTGACATGAACCAAAATGATGTCTCCTCCTGAGTTACAGCTGATGTTCAAAAATCATCACATTTAAATTTAAACAACTTTATATCTACCCCTAATGAAAATCACCCACTACTTTATTATTCATTAATGCTGACCTATACATTTTTTTTAGTCTTGTTTTTTATGAAACTCTCCAGGAAATGTAAGTAGAATCAGAACACAAATTATTTTACTGTTTTTCAAAACATTTTTATTAATGTCAATTGTTGTAAAACTAACAACCCTATTTGTAGTTGTCTTAAGCATAAATTCCTAAGGAAACCATGTTGCCAGTTTTATTTTTATCCAGAGCATCTTATCACTCAGCAAATTCCTTATTTTTGATACATCATATTTCACAATCTTCTTCTATATTTTGTAATGCATTGGGAACTATTTTTTTAAATTAACACCCATATAAAAATGTAGACTCTTTTTTTTTTTTTTTAAATGTAGACTCTTAAAGCTCTTTAACAAAGAGATCGCAAGGCACATTTTTTTCTTACTAAAATATGTTGTCACCTTTGCTCCCATAGTTATTCCAGTTATTGCTATCATCTATGATCCTCCTCTTTGTTATACATTCTCCTGGGATACATCTCAAGGGCAGGAAGTACATCTGCTATTTAATTTGGGTCTCTACACATTGCCTAATTCAGCACTCCTGTTCTATAGTGTAGACCATAAATGTATATAGATAAGATATAATTTACCTCCATTAGCATGGGAGCTCCATAAAATCAGAGATATGACCTTCTTTACTGTAGTATTTTAATACCAACAACAATAATTTTCATGTGAAAATCTCAATAAATATTTGTGAATTCATACTTTCAGAAGTACATTGTTAATATTTCACAAGTAACTAATGAAGCTAGTTTCATCTTTTTTTTAATTAAATACCTTTGAACATCTCTTACTGTTTGATGATTATCATGGTGTTCTCACATGGGTAGAAGTCACACTGATGGTCTCCTGGCACCAAGGTAATTTATAACAACATGTAAAATACTTTGGCCGGTTGCATCAAATTTTACCCTTGAGTTCTTATAAGCATTTGGGTAGTTGCCAACAAGTCTTGCTGATCCATTCTTTTCTGTGGCTCATCTAGCTCTAGAGTAGTCCTAATATTCTTTATTACCTTTTGATTTGATGCTCCTGAATCTTAATTTCAAAAGGCAATTTAAGAATCCTTTAATGAAATCCATAGTGAAGATTGGAATGAAAAAATGATTTTCTATATTTTTAATCCCTGGATATGCTTATGAGATAAGAGATATGAAATAGTTCTACTGATCCTTCAGCTTACAATAATATATTGAAAGTCTTTTATCTTTGACAATCTGGTTCCTTGCAGGGGGCTTCTTGCTTCTAAACTACATAATTGTGGATGCATTTGGACTACCACACCTTAGTTCAGTTCAGTTCAGTCGCTCAGTTGTGTCCGACTCATTGCGACCCCATGAATTGCAGCAAGTCAGGCCTCCCTGTCCATCACCAACTCCCAGAGTTTACTCAAACTCATGTCCATCAAGGAAGTGATGCCATCAAGCCATCTCATCCTCTGTCGTCCCCTTCTCCTCCTGCCCCCAATCCCTCCCAGCATCAGGGTCTTTTCCAATGAGTCAACTCTTCGCATGAGGCGGCCAAAGTATTGGGGTTTCAGCTTCAGCGTCAGTCCTTCCAAGGAACGCCCGGGACTGATCTCCTTTAGGATTGACTGGTTGGATCTCCTTGCAGTTCAAGGGACTCTCAGGAGTCTTCTCTAACACCACAGTTCAAAAGCATCAATTCTTTGGCTCTCAGGTTTCTTCACAGTCCAGCTCTCACATCCATACATGACCACTGGAAAAACCATAGCCTTGACTAGACAAACCTTTGTTGGCAAAGTAATGTCTCTGCTTTTGAATATGCTATCTAGGTTGGTCATAACTTTCCTTCCAGGAGTAAGCGTCTTTTATTTTCATGGCTGCAATCACCATCTGCAGTGATTTTGGAGCCCAAAATAATAAGGTCTGACACTGCTTCCACTGTTTCCCCATCTATTTCCCATGAAGTGATGGGACCAGATGCCATGATCTTAGTTTTCTGAATGTTGAGCTTTAAGCCAACTTTTTCACTCTCCTCTTTCACTTTCATCAAGAGGCTTTTTAGTTCCTCTTCACTTTCTGCCATAAGGGTGGTATCATCTACATATCTGAGGTTATTGATTTCTCCTGGCAATGTTGATTCCAGCTTGTGCTTCTTCCAGCCCAGCATTTCTCATTATGTACTCTGCATATAAGTTAAATAAGCAGGGTGACAATATACAGCCTTGACTGGCCCATGTCCAGTTCTTAGTGTTGCTTCCTGACTTGCATAAAGGTTTCTCAAGAGGCAGGTCAGGTGGTCTGGTATTCCCATCTCTTTCAGAATTTTCCACAGTTTTTTGTGATCCACAGTCGAAAGCTTTGGCATAGTCAATAAAGCAGAAATAGATGTTTTTCTGGGACTCTCTTGCTTTTTTGATGATCCATCAGATGTTGTTGGCAATTTGATCTCTGGTTCCTCTGCCTTTTCTAAAACCAGCTTGAACAGCTGGAAGTTCACGGTTCACGTATTGCTGAAGCCTTGCTTGGAGAATATTGAGCATTACTTTACTAGCATGTGAGAATAGTGCAATTGTGCAGTAGTTTGAGCATTCTTTGGGATTGCCTTTCTTTGAGATTGGAATGAAAACTGACCTTTTCCAGTCCTGTGGCCACTGCTGAGTTTTCCAAATTTGCTGGCATATTGAGTGCAGCACTTTCACAGCATCATCTTTCAGGATTTGAATCAATTGGAATTCCATCACCTCCACTAGCATTGTTCGTAGTGATGCTTTCTAAGGCCCACTTGACTTCACATTCCAGGATGTCTGGCTCTAGGCATGCCATCATGATTATCTGGGTCATGAAGATCTTTTTTGTACAGTCTTTCTGTGTTTTCTTGCCACCTCTTCTTAATATCTTCTACTTCTGTTAGGTCCATACCATTTCTGTCCTTTATTGTGCCCATCAAAACATGAAATGTTCCCTTGGTATCTCTAATTTTCTTGAAGAGATCTCTAGTCTTTCCCTTTCTGTTAAGAGCCTCCCAAGTCCATTCATTTCACAAGTCCTCCACTTTCAAAATATAAGTTTTATTACAATAGTCTCTAGTTAAGTATGGTGGTGTGTGTGCTCAATTATGTTTGATTCTTTGTGGCATCATGGACTGTTGCCCACCAGGCTCCTTTGCCCATGGAACTTTTCAGGCAAGAATACTGGAGTGGGGTGCCATCCTACTCCAGGGGATATTCCCATCCCAGGGATCGAATGCCAATCTCTTACATCTCCTGCATCAGCAGGGGAATTCTTTCTCACTAGCGCCACCTGGGAAGCCCAGTTTAACATGGTTAATATTTATTTAATTATTTGGTCTGTGCCAAGCCTCATCTATTTCCACAGTGTTCATTTGCATGATCGTAAAACCTTACCTTACTTCTGTTGCTCAACTGAGGAAAACAGCACCCAGTTAAAACATAGAATATTGAAATCCTTTGCTACTACAAATTGCTTTAATTTTGAGACTTCTGTAAATTTTCCCAATTCTTTTACTCTTTTGGCTTATCTTCATTACACATGTTTTTGAATATTCTTAAATTATTTAATAATGGCACCGCCTTTAGAGTTTTTGTAATATTTACTTCTCAGGAAAGATTTTTAAGGTCACTCAGACTACCCTCAGTTCTGTTACCTCTGCTTCTGACGCTGTGTAACTGAATTCCCACAGTGATCAAGGGTCCCACTGTCACGGTTCCTTAGGAAAACATTTTCTCTATCACCATCAGCCTTATTATTCTCGTCACTTCTGTCTGCCCAGTGGTCTAGGCAGAGACATGCAGTCGAGAGGAAGCCCACTTGTTTGTGTTATTGTTGTTCAATCGCTAATTCATGTCTGACTCTTTGCGACCCAATGGACTTGCAGCATGCCAGGCTCCTCTGTCCTACACTATCCCCTGGAGTGTACTCAAATTCATGTCCATTGAGTCGGTGATTCTATCTAACCATCTCAATCTCTGCTGCCCCCTTCTCCTTTTGCCCTCAATCTTTTGCAGCATCAAGGTCTTATCCAGTGAGTCAGCTCTTACCAACAGGTGACCAAAGTCTTGGAGCTTCAGCTTCAGCATCAGTCCTTCTGATGAATATTCAGGACTGATTTCCTTTAGAATTGACTGATTTGATCTCCTTACTGTCCAGGGGACTCTCAAGAGTCTTCTCCAACACTACAATTATAAAGCATCAATTCTTTGGTGCTCAGCCTTTTTTATGGTCCAACTCTCACATACGTACATGACTGCTGGTAAAACCATATCTTTGATTATAAGGAACTTTGTTGGCAAAGTGATGTCTCTGCTTTTTAATATACTGTCTAGGTTTGTCATAGCTTTCCTTCCAAAGATAAAGCATATTTTAATTTCATGGCTGCAGTCACCATCTGCAGTGATTTTGGAGCCCAAGAAAATAAAATCAGTCACTGTTCCCTCTTCTATTTGCCATGAAGTGATGGGACCAGATGCCATGATCTTAGTTTTTTAAATAAAAAATTCAATTTAGTGTCTTTGAATTGAAGAGAGAGGCTGGTGGTCATTGTGCTAGAAGATTCTTGCCCTGGGTATATACAAAGCACAGAATTTGCCTCTGTTTCATTATCTCCCATTCATTCTTAAAATCGCTTTCATTTGCCTCTTGACCCAACCACTCCCCTGAAACTGCTTATTTTCAGTTCACCAAGAACTAAAAGTCAAATTTCAATGGAAAAAAATGTTTCTAAAACTTAAGTCAGACAGAAAGACAAGTGCTGCATGATATTACATGTATGTAGACTTTTAAAAAGCCAGACTTATAAAAACAGAACTGGTGGTTACCAAAGGGTATGGGAGTGGAAGGACAGGAAAGATGTTGTTTAAGAGTAGCAACCTACGATTAGTAAATAAGCCCTATAGCTATGTATAAAGCACAGCAGAGTGAAAATAGACAAAATTGTATTATAAACATCAAACTTGCTAAGAGATTACATCTTAATTACTCCAACTCCTAAAATGAAAGGATAATTAGAGGTGTTAATTATCTACAATGCCAGTCCCATTGCAATATATAAATGTGGCAAATTTAGATGTTGTATGCCTTAAATTTACACAGTGCTATATTTCAAAAATATTTTCATGAAAAAAATAGTAAAATTTAAATGTGCATATTACTCACCTGGGGATCTTATTAAAATGCAGATTATGATTTAGTTTACTGGGATGGAACTGAGATTCTGCGTCATCACAAGATCCAGAGGATGCTTACCTCAGTGGGCTGCACTATGTACAGCAAGGCATCAGACTTGGCAGAGCCTTGATAAGACATGATCTTGAAATTCTTTACCCTTTTGGATTTTGCTCCATCATTCTCTTGGTTTCCCTCCAGGATGACTCTTCCTGTTCCCCTTCTCCAAGCATCTTTTCTTCCTTCCACTACCTCTGGTGGTTCTTTAATGCCAAGAGTATCATTCTCAATCTACTTCTCTTTCCAGAGTGAGAGTTTTCAAAGGTTAGTATAAAAGGAAAGGTAGCTGGGAAATTCATTTAAATGGAGTTTTAAAGTTTTTAAAGCCCCACTTCAGAGATTCTGATTTAGTAGGTAAGGAGTAGTCTGTTAGTGTGCATTTTTAATCATATTTTTAGGGTTATACATAGACTTATCATATGACCTGGTGGTGCCACTCCTAGACATATACCTAAGAGAAATAAAAATATACGTCCATACATAAACTTGTATACAAATATTCACTGTGGCCTAATCACAACAACCAGAAATTGAAACAACTCAAATGTCCACCAACTAACAAATGATCAAACAAAACGTGATATGGAATGGTATTTAGCAATAAAAAGGAATGAAGTACTGATACATGCTACAACAGACATTAACTTTGAAAACATTATTCTAAGTGAAAGAAACCAGACACAGAGGCTATATACTGTATGATTTCATTTATATAAAATATCTAAAAGAGGCAATTTATATATAGAGAGAAATAGAAAATAGATTAACAGCTGCCTAGAACTAGGGGTTGGAAAAAGATGGGAGTAATTGCTAATGAGCATGAGGTTTCTTTTTGAGGATGATGAAAATGCATAGTTGCTTGGGATAACAGTGGCACAACTCCGACACATTTTTAATTCTGATAAATGGGTTTCTTGGACCACAGTTCTGAGAAGCATTGCCTAAGGGCACTCATGCACTCTAATTGCTCTAGTTAAACCCTAGATGATGTCTGGGTTAGGCATTTGTTAGTTGGTGGACATTTGAGTTGTTTTAATTTCTGGTTGTTGTGATTATGCCACAGTGAATATCAGTATACAAGTTTATGTATGGACATATATTTTTATTTCTCTTAGGTATATGTCTAGTAGGAGTGGAATCACCAGGTTATATGATAAGTCTACGTATAACCCTAAAAATATAATTAAAAATGCACATTAACAAACTACTCCATACCTACTAAACCCCAGACCTCATCGTGATTTCAACTGACTATATAATAATTCAATCTGGATTATTCAAAAACTTCAAAATGTCAAAACTAAATCAGTTATATTTACCTCCAAAACCACTTTTTACCCCCTCTCTCTGAGATAACAGGGCTATAATCTAACAACAACAAAAATTTCCAGTCAGAGTTTGTTTCGAAAAAATGCATATCTACTGAATCGATGACCTACAGCATGGTTGGCATAAATATCACCTGGGAGAACTTGCTAAAAATGCTAGGCCAAAGACTCCCCAAATGCTGATTCCTGAAGTCTGACCTGTGGCTTGAAGATCTGCATTTTTCATAAACGTTCCTGCATTGACTCTTATGCAGATGGGCCCCAACCTGCAAGTTAAATGCTATCTGAGGGATTCCTCCTGTTATTCCTACATAGACGCTCTGAAAGCACTGTTCACAGGAAAGGACTTGAAATGGGAATCAGAGATAATTTAAGCTTCCCTTTATCTCTAACAGAGCCTCCCAAAGCTAACCCAAATAACTGTACACACAAGGTAAAACCAGTGCAATTCTATCTAAAGTCAATTTCAGTGACAGTCACTTCCCTCCTAACCAGATTGACACCCCTAAAACCTTCCCATAGTTATTCCTGAACTACCAGCAATACCAGTGACTTGCTTTCATTCCAGTTGTTCTTGGAGTTAAAAAATATTTTCTTTTCACCTCTCTATTTGTCTCTCTTTGGTCTTATTTCCATGAGGACACATTACTAATTTAAGAAATTGAATGGCAAAGCCTTTAAATATCTCAGGTAGAAAGTGCACATCTCTGTGGTTGAGATAACATTCATTGTTTATGTCTCCCCATGGAAAATTTTCAGACCTTCACTAGTGAAAGCTCAATTAATAGCACTTTTTATCATAAAGAGGCATGATTTGTATGATATTTTGTAAGTTAAGAGTTCAAGCTGTATATAGTTTAAATTCTTTGTCAGTTCTAGACAAACTTCCTTTAAGCTATGGACAAATTTGCTTTATTGCCTTAGAGAAGTCTGACGATTTTCCTCAAATGTCCTTATATACATGTTATGCTTCTTACTTCAGAAGTGAAATGATTTTGCCCAAGGTTAATAGAATAATATTGGAATTCAATTAGTCACTTTGAGACATGGCAACAAAATGGCTGATTCCTTTTTAATCTTTAACAAGTTCCGTTATTCACATAGAGAAATTGATGCCAGCATTTAAGAAATATGAAGTAATGCAAACCACATAACTTTGAAATATTTAAATATTCTAGTGCTTGGGATGAAACATCTTTCTCATTGTGACTAGGCTTAGAAACTGTTTTTAAATGAAAACAGTGCCCAACAAAGGTTGAAATGCAAATAGCATTATACATCAATGTAAAGGGTCTTAATTCATTTTATCTCTTTGCAAACTAAATGTGCATAATGTTATCTTGATGTTCAGCCTCAACCTCTTCTATCTACATATCAAAATGTACAATGAGAAGATCATTCTTTATTCCACTGAAAAAAAAATCAGTGGGAACTGAAAAATAGGCAATGTCCCTAAGCTCTACCATGAGGGTTTCACTTTGATTTCAGATGGGTAAAGCATTGATTAACCAACCCTATTTTCCTAAAGCCAAAGCAAGACATTTTTACTTCAGTCGAGTTCACCTGCAGATATTTTCCATAGTTTGGAACTGTTCTTTGAAATATCTTTCATCTCTTTATTCCTTTCCTCTCCATATTCCTTTTTTCCCACTCCCTGCCTCTCTCCCAGCTGCAAGGATTTGTCCTCTAAAAGAGTGGGGGTGGGAGGGAACAGGGATGAAAGCAGACAGGGAGCATGAGCCAGAGAATGCCAGGATCTGGCTTTTGTTATTGGTTGGCTGCCGCCTGATGGATAGAAGAGGGAGGAGTGAACTCTTCAGTCTGTTCTGACGGAGCCGAAGTACAGAAACCATATTTACAGGTAAGAGCAAAAGAGAAGGGAAAACATTCCTTTTCTTCAAAAGAGAATGCTTCTCAATTCTTACTGAGGCAATTTTATGATATAGAAATTATTCCATGAGACATTTCCTTGAAAGTGTGTCCCTCACATTACTTGAGGAAGCTTGCAATGAGCTGTTCTTTCTCCCTATAAAATCCTTAGCTGATAAAAACGCCAGAGGCATGTTTTATCCTGGATAACTTTCTAGCAAGTGTTACTGGAGCAAAATTAATAGATAAAATGAGTCATCGAGTGTCTTTTATTGTTCGTTTTTATTCAAGTGTATGTTACTGTGAATCAAAGAAAGACTGAGGAAAGCTCGGTAAATTCCACAGGTCCTGAGAAAATGGAGCTTTCTCTGAATATACAGTATAAAATTTCATGTGGTGTTTAATATTTACAACACAAGAAATGGCTTAGGAAAATAATTTTTGCAGGTTGTAGACTCTGAATACTAATTTAGCATGAATGATTTATATGCATTTTATTTAACTCCCTCCTCTTGATAAAGAACATGTTATTGAGTAGTTATATCATTTTATTTAGTAACTTGTAAGCTCACATGATAATTAAATAATTGTCTTTATTTATCAACATGCATGGAGCTGTTTTCATTTTCAAAGTCCAGAAACCTGTTTGTGAAGAATTAAACATTGCTATAAAAAATAGCATCATATTAAGCAAGTTTCATTGGTAGTTGTATTAATCAAATATATCTATATAAGAATTCCATCACAGCATTTATATTGTTGTAGTACCCCTAGGGCAATATTTTTAACAGTTCAAAAATTAAGATTTTACTTTACCAGTTCCTTCTCTCTCTTAATATTGTCTTTTATGTACCCTTAGGGTAAATGTATAGACTTAAATGACACAATTATAACAGAGACATATGAAAAATAATCTACTCCAAGTACATTTAATTTTATAGTGATTTTAATTTATAAATATAGGTCAATTTAGGTTGGGAAACCTCATTAAAATGGAGTTCCTTTTAAGAAAGGTTATTACTGACTTGAACACAGTGACCATCAATTAATACTTGTTGATTATATTAATAAAAGTCTTTCAATGATGACTTGTTCATATATTTTTAAAATGCTTCTTTTGAATGATTCACAAACTAATAGGAATGGACGTATACAATGTTTTTGGATTTTTTTTTTTTTTTTGGTGTTGTGTTTGCTTTCTGTTTTTGTTGAGAAATGGATTTTACCCTTGAAGAACAGACAAAAACATAGCAGTTTTTGCAAAATTGAAAAAAAGGGGTAGAAAAACTACTGAATGAAATGATTATCTAAATGAATGGAGAACTATCTTTAATTATCTAAATGTGGCAAGCATAGTTAATAATATGTTTACACACTTAAATGTCATATTGACCCAAGCAAATACTCTTGCATAATTTATTTTGAGCTATTTTTGGATTTCAAAAATTTAATGATGTTAAAATACTGCCATGTTTCTAATTATTGATGGATTCTTTTGATCTTGTTTTTCAAAACAAAATGATGGTAGAAATTAATACACCCCTTAGATTGGAATTTAAGGTGATATGATATTCATCTCCTGAAATGTGTTAAAGAAAATAAGTTAAGGCAGCTACATTTTTTTGAAAATTATAAATTCCAAGTAAATCTACCTCTAAGAATGAAGGGGAATTGATGAAAATTAGAGAGCAGAGTTCCACATGGTTTTAAATTATTCTGTTTCCTTGGAAACCAGCTGCTGCAGATGCATTTTGCTTTCTTTGGCTAAAAATATCATCCTTTTAATAATCGCTAAGGGAAAGGTTCTGAATAAAACCAGAGTATATTGTTGCTGCTTTTTATAATTTGCTTAATGGCTCTCATATTTTGGATGAAAAGTAGTTAAACCCTTTCTCAGTCAGACTTTTCTATCCTCCATGGGCAGCCGTCTGCATGAGATAACTATGGTAGCTTTTCCTGCAGAGACTATGTGAAAAGAATGTGTGTGTGTATGTGTGCGTGTGTGCATGCACACACTGGAGTGGAGGCAAGAAAGAAAAAAAAGTATGAAAGAAAACAGTTAAGAGGCTCCTGTCCAAGTGAAGGATGAGACAAGGCACATGAAACCCACGTAAGGCTGCTGTGTGAATGGTACCAAAGGAAGACCATTTGCTTTTCCTTTGGTGCAAACATAAAGACTCAAATGCAGGTTTTTGATAGAGACCACTATATCCAACTTTGTCTCCTGAACAGAATACTTTCTTTCTTTTTTCTCTTTATATTTGTAGTGGTTAGTAGGATACTGAGCAAGATAATAAATTAAGAAGCATTTTTTAATGTGTCAGTCATTTCAATCATAAAAAGAGAAAAGCTTGAGATATATGTTCAGTCTATGGATCGTGAAAAGGATTAAATACATATTTTGACATATGTGATTAAAAATGTCTTTTAACTTAATGTCCAGACCATCTTTTATTAATGTAGTCATTTCCTTACCTTTGTAATATATCTAATATATATAAAAAATCACACATTTCAATAACCTAATAACTGTTTTTCGATAGCATTAAGGTAATATATTTGAAGTTTAATAGGAATTATTATAAGTACACATACATGCTTTTTGTTTTATTTGAAATCTTTTGCAATTTTTTTGTACATGAAATTTTTATGTAGCTTTTCTTTATAAGAAATAAAAATCACAACTATCATCGTATTTTACCCTAGGCAATTTTTAAAATTAAAACATTATCATTATGATTTTTTTTATCTCAGCTGTTTGGTGAAAGGGAAAATTCAGCAGAAAGCTGCTATTTATTTCCTGGCTCATTAGAAGCATGTGGGCTCAGTCATGTCTGACTCTTTGGGACCCTATGGACTGTAGCCTACCAGGCTTCTCTGTCTGTGGGATTTCCCAGGCAATAATACTGGAGCAGGTAGCCATTTCCTTCTCCAGGGGATCTTCCTGACCCAGGGATCAAACCTGTGCCTCCTGTGTCTTCTACATTGCAGGAGGATGCATTTTATTATAATTCAGATGAGATTCCTAACTCTATCTTCCCTTTCACCACTTGTTTAAATGCTTTTGACATATAATATCTTATTTTAATAATATTAACGTTAGTCTATTAGATTAATTGTTAGCAATGGAGCAAATAAAGTACTACAAGCTTAAACCATGTTTTAATATACTTAATATGTAGGCAATACATTATTTAAAGTGAAATTAATTTGGTATGTCAGTATGTTATTTTTCAAAAAGAGTTAGGATAATGGGAAGTACTTAGTTTTTATCAATTAACACACACAAAGCTCTTCAATGGCAGCACTTTCATCATAAACACAGATGACATTAAAGAGCATGCTAACAAATCAGATAGACTAGTAAATGGATTATGCAACCTGTGCAAATAACTCATTTCAGGCACATTCAAAATTATCAAGTATGTTTCAAGTTCCTGAAAAGAATGCATTGCATGGACTTTAGCTACAGATAATTTCTAAGTACGGTTTGTTAATAGTGATTCTTTACTGCTTTATGCTTTTTTATCTGCTTAAAGTAGCTTGCCAGATTCATAGGTGAGTTTATATAGGTCTCTTAAGTCTCACGAAATGTATTCAGGAATATGAAATATTAATAGTTTCCCCTATAATATAGGTAGACAACTTTATATCTATAATGAAAATATGCTGCCTTGGCAAATAACCCTACACTGCTGGAAATGGAAGGGTGGGATTTAGAAGAAATAGAAATTCCACTAGGATGAGGGAGTTCAAGTCAGGTTTCACTGTTCAAACTGTGCTAGGTACTTCAAGTAATTCAAGCAAATGAAAAACCATGTTAGTGTTTGTACTGTGGTAGGCCATGATTCGGGCTTCCCTGGTAGCTCAACTGGTAAAGAATCTGTCTGCAATGCAGGAGACCCCAGTTCAATTCCTGGGTTGGGAAGATCCCCTGGAGAAGGGATAGGCTACCCACTCCAGTATTCTCAGGCTTCCCTCGTGGCTCAAACAGTAAAGAATCCACCCACAATGCATGAGATCTGGGTTTGATCCCTAGGTTGGGAAGATCCCCTGGAGAAGGGATAGGCTGCCCACTCCAGTATTCTCAGGCTTCCCTCATGGCTCAAACAGTAAAGAATCCACCCACAATACATGAGACCTGGGTTTGATCCCTGGGTTGGGAAGATCCCCTGGAGGAGGGAATGGCAACCCACTCACTTTTCTTGGGAAAATCCCCGTGGACAGAGGAGCCTGGCAGACTACTGTTCATTGGGCTCACAAGGAGTCAAACATGACTGACTGACTAAGCACAGCACAGCACAGGTCTAACTCAAAAATATTCTTGATCAGAATTTATTTTTGACTTGGTGTATATCTAATACCTGATAGCATAGTATAAGGTGTATATCAGTGTAGAAAAGGCGTTGATTCAAAGCAGCATTATTATTATTCTTTAATTGCCATTTTGTGAATCAAGGAGCAAGGAATGGATTTGCTTATCAAGGTAATGATCAAATTTGGATGTTTTACATATCTCAGTGAATCAGTTGGGGAACTCATTCTATTTCTTAGTCAACTGTTTAGATCTCAGTGAATAACAAATAGACTAAATAGTTTCACCTGAAAATCGCTGAATGTACATACTTTGAGAATAGAGATCCAATGTAACTTTTCAAGCATTTAATAGATTATGATGACCTTGATAAATGTCAATGCTAATTCTAAGGATGACACTTCACCAAGAAAACTACTTAGTGGGAGATCAGTTTTGCCATTCATTAATTTTAGTTTCATGGCCAAAAAGATAGATAGTAGTCATGTGATTTATTGCCAGAGAGTCTGTGTACTTTAGTTAGATTAAGGGCTTAACACATCAACTTCCAATACAACAGAAGTTAGTGCACACAACACATTCCTATAGATACATTTCTCCTGACTCACATGCACATTTGTAACAATATTAAATCACCAAGTAAAAGTAGTTCTAATGTAAATTCTGTATTTTTAAACAATAATGACTACAAAGTCCTTTGGCAAACACTCACTTAATTTTCATTATTCCCTTTAAATATTGTAGTCTTCCATCATTCTAGAAGTGTGGAGATGGCCTGTAGAGATAATTCCTCCCTGGACTGCTTACTTTACCTGTGAAGAAAGTAAGGCACAGAGAAGAATTCTCGCAATGATATTGTAGTGGGAAACTGAGAACTATGCAAGACAAGAACAGCCAAACAGTATGTTTGTATTAAGTATTGGTTATAATGCATTAAATACTGGATGAATGAAAAGAAGAGTTAGGAAGACTTTGGAAGAGGGTGAAGAAACATGGTGTACCAGATGCTCCCTAATGTGCAAAAACACAGGAATTTCAGTTGCATGGAACTCCCCATTTAGACCTGCTTTGGGTTTCCGGTCATCCTGGTCACTCTGACTTATTGTCATAATCTCCTTGACTTTCTGTGAGTTTGCTGTCAGTGTCAAAGCTGGCATTCTAGTTTTGTTCTCTAGTAAGTGTTGATGCAGTTAGCTGCTGTCATCTTGTAGATCTATCACAATATATTTAACAAAAGAAACAAGCAACTTCTCAAACAGGACTCCTGAATGTATTTACAAAGATTTCCATTTCCTTTTCTATGTCAGGTTAAGCTAGCCATGGAAAATCAATATTTGTCACCAGTCATTACCCAGGTAAAACTGGTTTTGATGCTGTCAGCATATTAAGGCAGAAAGATTGGGAAAGGTTCTCAAAAGACATTTAAAAAATTCTTGCTTTGCTGTCTTAAAATTCCTTTCTTATAGCTCATAAAACTTAAACCTTAGATTGTTTGGCCACTGTGATGTCTGGATCAGTACAGGGCCCTGAGTGGACTCTCCCAACCTGCCCACTGAGGTCCCCAAGGACTGTGAGTCAAATGGAAAACTGAGTTTAGGGACTCCATTGTAAGCTTCTGTATTCAGAGATCATCACGCCCTCTGGGCAGGACCACCAATAGCAGTCTTAAGACCACCTCAGGCCTGTCTTGTACCCCCTGCCATGGCTTTTTGGTGTGGCCCTTCTAGTCACTTCTCTGACCTCTCTATAACCTTTCACAACTATCTCAGTTATAATTCTGTGCCAGGGGGTTTCCTTTGTCTTATGTCATCAACATCTATCATAATACCTGATATGTTTTATGTATCAAAATTGTACCAAAATTGTCTTGCTTTCAGAGTAAATAAGTGAATGATCTTGTCAGATAGTCATCTTACCCTTTCCTGGTACCTTTTCCATGACAGACACTCATTACATGCTAAGACAGTTCCTTTCTTTCATGTGCTTCTTTGTCAACACCCTTCTGTGTGACAGTGTTTGTGTTACATAAATGTCATTAAGCCACAAAAAGTTTGTATCACAGACTTTTTATTGTGCAAACGCCCTTTGAGCTCTCTCTGACTTTAACAGGGAATGGCATCTGTGTACATCCTCACCATGCCTGTCTGCACTGTGCTCTTCGTTTATAATACTCTTCTGTTTCTGAAGAGCAGAATACACACACACACACACACCCATCATATAGTAAATCAATGGACAAATTATATATTAATGTAATTAATTGTAATTTTATATTAACATAAATCCTAATGTTTGTGTAAGAAAATACAGTAATATGTATTTTATCAATCTCTAATATATATACTCTTGTTTAATAAATACTCACTCTCTTGAAGTTATTCAGCAGCACTGATTAAAGATTAAATTGTTCAGCAATATTTTTCTTCTGCTTCAGATCCATTTTCTGCCATTTATCTTGCATTCTGGTGAACAATTTTAAGTCATCATGTTTGGCAGGTGACAATGCTGAATCAGCTACAAAGAAAGAAAGGGTGTGTGCTAAGAGTTAATATACCCATTTTACCGGGGTTTAGTATGTCTCATGGAGAAGGAAATGGCAGCCCACTCCAGTGTTCTTGCCTGGAGAATCCCAGGGACGGCAGAGCCTGGTGGGCTGCCGTCTATGGGGTCACACAGAGTCGGACACGACTGAAGCGACTTAGCAGCAGCAGCAGCAGTATGTCTCAAGGCAAAGGTAAGCAATCATACAGGACAAGTGAAAGTCCCAGTCTACCATAACAAGGTAGAATAGAACTTCCAGTAAAAAAAAAAAAAATTACATGATGTATTGTCTGGGGAGACTGTAGAGAAAGAAGACTGGTAATAGCTAATATATCTTCAAATATACTCATGTGTGTGGGGACTGTACTGTGGTGTACATTGCATTTTTGCATTTGTTGCTAAGTGGAGTACGTATATATCCATCCCTTAAATGGAGGATTCAGTCAGCCAGTCAGCACATCTGCTTCTAGAAATGCATCCTCTAGTGCAAATTGGGTATTGTATTGGTAACTTTGGCTAACCTTTAGTTCTTTAGATAGTATAGCATAATGATTGATGAAAAGCATCATAAATTTTGTCATTATACAGACAATAATTCATTTCCCAGACATACTATCTTAGTGCCTGTGTAAATGCGGGCAAATTACTTCAGCTATCTGAGCCTCAGTTTCCCTTTCTGTGAAATTCAGTAATCTACCTGGATGATATTGTAAAGATTGATAGATCCACATAGTACATTTTTCACCATAGAATTTAAGGCATAATCATGAATGGTATGCAATTTCAGTTGTTATTGCTAGTCATCCTTTTCTGTTAATAAACTAAGAATCAAAAGGGCAGAGTAATCCCCAAGGTTTTTAATGGCTTCCTAAATACTATTCCTCATTAGGGGATTAAAAAATTCCTTTTTTCTTCCTATTTTTCCATATTAGCTGCAATTAACTCATTGGATATCAGCTGGCTAAATTAGTACTGTATGAGATAGTGAAATTGCAAAAATGATTTAAGCAGTAAGATACCATTAAGAATCAAGGAAGAGTGTAATGATTAAAATATAATTTCAAGTCCCAAAACGCCTGGGTTGGAATGCTGCCTGTAAGACTAGTTATGACCTTGGTTCATCATCTAACCTCTCTGTATTTTAGTTTTTAATCTGAAAATGACATTAATAATAATGCTTGCCAATAATAATGCTTACCTCATATGTATACAACAAAGTTAAAAAAGTTGATATATGTTGTCTTACTTTTCTACTGCCTTACAACAAATTACCACAAACTTAACAATTTAAAACAATGCATGCTTTTAGCATATGGTAGATGCTATAGATGCTGTAGATCAGAAGTCTGACAGAGGAGGCTAAATTCTTAGCCTAATGTCTCAAAAGGCTGAACTCAGGGTCAGCTCCGTTGAATTCTTGTCTGGTCACTCTGGGGGAAAATCTACTTCAAAGCTCATTGGCAGAATTCAGTTCCTTGTGCTTATAGGGTCCCTGCTTCCTCCTTTGCTGTGGCTAGAGCCACTCTTAGCATCTAGAGGCTGCACATATTCCTTGTAACATGACCCCTTCCATCTTCAAAGTTGACCAGAGAGAATCTCAATTTTATGTGATTAAGTCAGGCCCACCTAGATAATCTACTAGGTCACTGATTTGGGACCTCCATTACATATGCAAATTTCCTTTGCCATATGATGTGGACCAAGTGATATTTCACCATGTTCACAACCCTGTGGTTATACAAAGAATGTCCACTAGAGGGTGGGGAATCTTGTACACCGCCTTAGAATCCAGCATTGTTTCTGTTCAGGCGCTGAGTCTTGTCCAACTCTGTGATCCAGTGAACTGCAGTACATCAGACTTCCCTGTCCTTCACCATCTACTGGAGTTTGCTCAAACTCATGTCTGTTGAATCAGGGATGCTATCTAACATCTCATCCTCTGCCGCCCTCTTCTCCTTCTGCCTCAGTCTTTCCCAGCATCACAGTCTTTTCCAATGAGTTGGCTCTTCACATCAGGTGGTCAAAGTATTGGAGCTTCAGCTATAGCATCAGTCCTTCCAATGAATATTCAGGACTTATTTCCTTTAAAATTGACTGGTTTGACCTCCTTACTGTCCAAGGGACTCTCAAGAGTCTTCTCCAGCACCACAATTCAAAAGCATCAATTCTCCAGCACTCAGCCTTCTTTATAGTCCAACTTTCACATCCATACATGATTCCTGGAAAAATCATAGCTTTGACTATATGGACCTTTCTCAGCAAAGTGATGTCTCTGCTTTTTAATACACTAGGAAAAAGTGGAAATAGTGACAGATTTTATTTTCTTGGAATCCAAAATCACTGTGGACAGTGACTGCAGCAATGAAATGAAAAGACACTTGCTTCTTGGAAGAAAAGCTATGACAAACCTAGACAGTGTATTTGAGTGTCTAGTTTTGTATAAAAGCATTCAGCTGTTGTTTTGAATATTTTAATTAACATATGACTCTTATGTTTGACTGACAAAATTTTAACTGTTTTCATATTAGGAAAAGTATTAAGGAAATTATTTTATATACCTCTCTAAAAGGAATTGTTGGATATAGGGTCAGTAACAATACTGCATTCCTCTAAGTTAGATAAAGAAAACCTAATTTAACTCCGTTTGTTTTTTTTTGGGGGGGGGGACCTAGGACACATACGACCTTGTGGGGGACCCTGAATTAGAATTCTAGAACCTTTGACTTCTAACAAATATTGTAATCATTTAGGTGCTAGAAAATATAAATCAAGTCATTCATACTCTGCTCTCTTTGCTAACAGTTTCTTCCAGCCATGTACTCTCAAAAGAGCATTCTGAGTTATAGGGTGACTTAATATTGTTTAGAATTGCTCTCCCTGGGCTATGTGGCTGGGACAAATTCAATCAAGGATATTTATAATAACTCTGTTCTCCCTTCCCACCTATTATTGCAGGCATCTGAATGGGGGTAGCATCTTAATTTCTCTCACAATTTAACTTCTCCTGCATGATCTCACTGTCTGTTGCCATGGAAATAATTGTAACATTGCAATTTTAGTACTACAACTGGAACACACTACAGTAGAATCAAATCGGCAAACACAAAGTAGGATGAATCTCTTTTTCTTCTCTCTCTCCAAGTATTTCTTTTGCTTTGAGACATTTTTTCCCACCCTTTCTTTGTGTTTACTGAGCTATCTAATTACATGGTTCATTTTCTCCTTAATGACGATTCAACTTTCTTCAAGGTCACTAGAACTAAAAGTAAAAATGTGAGCAAATTCACACAAATTATTTACATTGATTTCATACCAATTAAAGAAAAATTTCCAAATAGTTTCTTATAACTAATAAACAGAGTACATTAGCATTTTAAAAAACCCATCAACAGCTCTCAGTTTTTAGGAGGTTTTCTGCAGTTCTTTTAAAATCTCCATAATTTGCTTACAGATAAGAGAGATTCTCCAACCAATGGCCTTCAAACAGGGTCAACTCCAAGCCAGAGTCCTATAACCCCTGCAGTAACAAGTCATAATTATGGATTTTACTTTGAAAAAAATCTTGAATGAGTAACCTTGGGGAAGGTAGTGGATTATTAACTCTTTGCCTCCATTTACTCTTTGCCTCCATTTTCCCATCGATAGGTAAATCTTTGATAATGGTCACCATCCATATAATGCCTCTTCTCTACCAAATGAAAAGTATTCCTTTAGAATAATGAAAGAAAGCTTACATTTTCATTATTAATTTTATTTGCCAAAGGGGTATCACAAAGTGCTTGGATGTATCAGAATTGGTCCTATTTGAAACCTAACAGGTAAGGTGGCTCCCATTATCATCAAATATTTGTTAGATTTAGATACCAGAGATGATTGTAGGTAAAATTAAGTAACCACATTGCTTTGGGAAGCACTTTGACCTTCCTCATCCTTCTGACGTCTTTCTAAAGTCTTTTCCTCCAGAAGAAATCTCTTAAGCCCTCTGACTTATCAGGTTCTGATTTTAACTATTCATCTGAGCTGCTAAGTCCTCCTTAATTCTAGACTTTTCCATTTCCCCATAAAATCTACCTTTCCTTTATCCTAAGTGGAATGAAAGTGAAAGTCGCTCAGTCATGTCCGACTGTTTGCAACTCCATGGATATACAGTCCATGGTGTCCTCTGGGCCAGAATACTGCAGTGGGTAGCCTTTCTCTTCACCAGGGGATCTTCCCAACCCAGGGACTGAACCCATGTCTTCCGCACTGCAGGCAGATTCTTTACCAGCTGCACCAGGGAAGCCCCCAAGAATACTGGAGTGGGTAGTCTATCCCTTCTCCAGCGGATCTTCCCCACCCAGAATCAAACTGGGGTCTCCTGCATTGCAGGCGGATTCTTTACCAACTGAGCTACTAGGGAAGCCCACTCCTTTATTATAAGCCCTCTTTAAAAAAAAAAAAAAGAAATAATAGGCAAATGAGTGGCCCTTTTAAAGTATAAGTGAGATCTTATCACTCCACTACTTAAGCCCTCTAGCTCATGTAGAGTAACGTCCAAAGTCTTGACAGTCTCGACACAATCTGGTCCCCAACACTTGTCTAAACTCATTGCCTCCTATGCCCAGACCAGGACCTTGGGCACCTGCCTCCTATAGCTTGATCTGCTCTTTCCCCAAATGTCAGACTGACTGGCTCCCTTACCTTTCTTACTGTAACATGAGCTCACCAATTCATTCAAAATGCAGTGTTCTCTAACAGCCAAATATCTGATCGCTATATCACTTGACCACTTAACTTTCTTCATAGTATTTAACTCCACAGAACATATATCATACTTAATTTACTCATCTGTTTATTTGCCCTTTCCCCAACAACACTGAGCAGGGAGCACTGTTAGAGGAATGATTTTTTTTCCTGTGTGGTTACTTTAGCATTCTCTAGCATCTAAAACAGTCACTGGTACATGGGAGAAGCTCAAGAGATGTTTATTGAATAAATAATAAATGGCCCGTTAAAGTACAGAAAATAAACACATTTCTTTTCTATTAGAATGGCATAAATATCTGAATGAACACACTCAGATTCCCTTACTCAACAATCTGAACTGGAATATATTAAAAGAACAAGAGAATTGGTGTTTAGTGTTGAGGTTTTCAAGATATGATAAGACAGAAGATGTTATTTCAGAAATAAAACTGTATGCAGCTAAGAATACTAGAAAGCAGAAAATACAGAAACAGAGGAAGCTAGTCAACAGAAGGACTTGGAACAAATACTCCCCACAGAAGTATAGCTACCAAAATTGACCTGAGGTACCAACGTTGAGACTCCGTGAGGTCACTGAGAGGCAAATGAAAGTGGCCAGACTTTTTAAGAAAGTCACTCTACTTTGATTTGTTCCTTATTACAGATAGGAGTGCTGTGCTGAGGTTTGATGGCTTAAGATACCACCTCTCCTTGGTAGCACGTATTGTGCAAGCATCTTTGTAAAATAAGTTTGTTCTCCCAACTTGTATGTCTCTAGCAAAGGCATTTCAGGTATTGTGTTGGGCTAGTAAGGAAGAGAATGTTTTGAATCCTTATTCTGTTAATCCTTCTAAGCCACAGATCTAAACCGTTGTTTGACTCTTACAGAGTCAATCTAAGAGGGGCTTTACATCACAATGTAACATAAGAATCACTCCTTTAATTTTAATTTTATAAACAAAATTAATAAAAAGATGGGACATGTGAAAGCTAACAGTGTAAAGGATTGCTTCTGAATGTGAATGGGGCATTGGCCAGATTTTAGATTGGGTTATATTGGGAGAGCATGGAGGTGAAATGACCTGGACCTAAGTAGTGGCTTCCCAATTTGGCCTGTGTGTGCATCTCCAGTTTTCCACAGTTTACACTGTTTACTACCCACTGTCTCTTTGGTTGTGAGATCATTTATTATGGTTCCTATGCTATCATTTTTCTTAGGGTAGAGAAGTATTTCTTGATACCTTTGTTACAAATAACAGAAGAAAAATGAGAGGACTGAGATGATTTTATTATATCTGATCCTCTTTACTCATTGAAATTAACTGCCATTGTAAGAATTTGTGTTTGCAACCACTGATTATCATCAGAGTTACTTTATGGCTATGAAATTATTACTCTCAGAGGTCTAATGACTCATCTAAATTGATATTAACAACTTTTTAAAAATGTATCAGGCTACCTCAGACTGGCTTTCACTGACCATATTGATACAAAGAATCAGTTCAGTTCAGTTCAGTTCAGTCGCTCAGTTGTGTCCGACTCTTTGTGACCCCATGAATAGCAGCATGCCAAATAAAGAGGCTCAGATTAATATTTTAACCAGCAAAAGATTTAGGGACTGTGATTTACCCTGTATAAAATTTATTCAGCCAGCCTCCATGGTACAGGATTCCAGAATTCCCTGTAGCTCCACTGAACTGACTGGAAACATGATAAGGCATCTAAATTCTGTAGGTACAGCCGTTCCTAGCAACCAATTTGATTTTTGACGGACAAAGAGCCCCAGGAAAGTAGGCGCCTTTGTACCTGAGAAAAAAAGAAATCCCAAGCAAGATAGACATGCCCTAATCAGCATGCTCTGGGTATGACAGCATGCAAGTGAGTGATCTATTTCGTTCTGAACCTTGGCTCTGTCAATGACAGAACACGATTTACTAGAACAAATCAAATAAATGTCTTTGACTCCTGTTTTGACTTTTCAAAACACTGAACCATATTTCCTTATGCAGCCCTCTGATGTCACATTTTTAATTTTGACTTTTTCTTATAAAATAGTCTTGTCAGAATGAGAATGTAAATAGCAATGAGTCCGGGTAGAAATGCTTTCAAACATTACGGAAAGGATTGTTTCTGCATGGATATGATACTCTGGCAGATGTGGTTCAAAAAATTATAGCCCTCCCCACCACCTCCAAAGAACGACTTGGAGACCTTGACTGTGCAATCAGTGGTCAGATGTTTCAGTACTCTGTTGTTCCCATTCTTGTTACAGTTACATGTGACAGTGCTGCAGCGATGAGTGGAATTTTCAAGAGGAAGTTGGAAGAAATTGATGGCTCCTTACCCTGCTCCTCTGTGCAGGAATCCGATGATGAAGTTTTTAGCTGTGACAGTGCTGCCAGTGTTGATAGTGTCAATCCATCCACTTCGAATCATTTTACTGGTAAGTATCTGAGGCTGTATTTCAGGTTGTACTCTAAATTGTGTTGTATAGTCGATTCTTAGAATTTTCATCTGTATCCATTGGCTTATATTTGCCCCTCAGCTGCTTATCAAAACAGACTTAGTTTGTAAAACATGATACCATTTTGGTTAATTAACTCTCGGTAGTCTACTCCTGTTTATCTCTACAGAGTGAGTATGAGAGGCAGAAATGAGTCCAAACTAAGGTAAGCAAATAGCAAGTGAAAATGATTTCCTGTGTGTCTTCAGCTTTCTGAAGCAGAGCCATCCTTTTGAAATCTAAATCACTTGAGTTCTTTTGACCGTCTAATACTGGTTAATGAGTTGTGGAATATTTGCAGTACTGAGTACAAAACATTCACTTCCAGGGTGAGAAAATAATGTTTGTTTTTAAAAGAATGCTACTCTGAAATGAAAGCCTTGGAAACCGTAAGATTCTGTAATTGTTTGAACACTGGTAAACCTCAGACCGAAGGCCAGATTCATGCACTACAGTAAATGTAGCTTTCTATACATATATGGGCTTCCCAAGTGGTTCAGCATTAGAGAATCTGCCTGCCAATGCAGGAGACACAGGAGACATGGGTTCAATTCCTGAGTCAGGAAGATCCCCTGGAGAAGGAAATGGCAACCCACTCCAGTATTCTTACCTGGAAAATCCCACGGACAGAGGAGTCTGGCAGGCTACAGTCCATGGGGTTGCAAAGAGTCAGACACGACTGAGTGACTGAGCATACATACATACATATATACTTCTATGCTGTTAATGTGAACAGCATCATTTAATTTAGTGTAATATGTTCAGACTTGAAGTTGTAGCCATTTTAGTTTGCATTCCGTGTGACAGATGCTCATATGAAGACTTTGAAACAGGCAAATCTTTTCTAACGTATCCATGTCCATTCAACACCATGTGATTTTAAAATTATTTTTTAGAAGAGTTAGTGTCATTCAAAGAAAAACTAAAAAAGGTCAATAAAAGCCCCTTAAGTTCACCCTGACGGGTATAAAATTTTTTTAAAGGTGCATTCCTTAAATAAAGGTAAAAATTATCCAACACAAAAGAGAAGTTTTTTTCTTTTCCACGATAGTATTTCCTAGCATTATTTTTGTAGGGCATTTGTGTTTGAGGATTTTTTTTTTTAGCTCACCAAAACAACCTTTTAAAATTCACACTGATATTTATTTATACAATGTGACCCCTCTAATTCCATCTTTAAACTTCCTCTCCCCAACTGCCAAGAATTCAAAAAATCGTTTGGTTTTCATGAATTCTCCATCATCACTGTTGGAAGGGTTTAGAATAAAAATAGGTAAAACTTTATAATAATGTTTAGCTTCTGTATTATTTATCTCTTGACTAAAGTAGAACTTAGTTTTAATCAACTTGTACAAAGTATAAAACAGTAGGGAGAAGATAAAGGAACACTCAGGCAAAGGGAGAAAACAATAGCTGTTTGGAGAATAAAATTCTCTGGTTAGAAAGGGAAGTTAGATTTATTGGGGGGTTACATTTTGTTTGAAATTTATCAATACCTTCCTGTCATCCACGGTCCCTGGAAGAGCAGTGAACACTGAATGATGCTTGAAAGTTAAAGTGAAGTCAGTCAGTTTTGTCCAGTTCTTTGTGACCCCATGGACTGTAGCCAACCAGGCTCCTCAGTCCATGGGATTTTCCAGACAAGAATACTGGAGTTTGGGTTACCATTTCCTTCTCCAGAGGATCTTCCCGGCTGAGATCGAATCCAGGTCTCCTGCATTGCAGGCAGATTCTTTACCGTCTGAGCCACCAGAGAAGCGAATGATGCTTAGACTCCTGTATTGAGTGAACAGATTAATTTGTAGACAATTTTTATACTTTCTTGATAAATAAAAATTATATATATTTAATGTGCACAACTGGAGAAGGCAATGGCAACCCACTCCAGTATTCTTGCCTGGAAAATCCCATGGACGGAGGAGCCTGGCAGGATAGAGTCCATGGGGTCTCGAAGAGTTGGACACGACTGAGCGACTTCACTTTCACTTTTCACTTTCATGCATTGGAGAAGGAAATGGCAACCCACTCCAGTGTTCTCGCCTGGAGAATCCCAGGGACGGGGGAGCCTGGCGGGCTGCCGTCTATGGGGTCGCACAGAGTCGGACACGACTGAAGTGACTTAGCAGCAGCAGCAGCAATGTGCACAACATGATATTTTAATACACATATGCATTGTGAAATGATTACCACAGTCAAACTAATAAACATTTTCATCATCTCACATAATTAGTTTTTTTCTTTTTTGGTGGTGGTGAGAACGTAAGATCTACTCTCTTGGCCAGTTTTAAGAACAAAATACATTATTTTTATAATTTCGGACAAATTTTTTAAAACTGGAGAGAAAGAGTCCACTGGATGCCCTTGTCCTTCAAAAAGCAACAGTATGCATTTAAATTCAAGACCCTCAGAACACTCTATTAAATACCTTCTGTGTGTCCCTTGAGAGAGCTCATTCTGCAAGCCCCAGAGAATGGCCTAGTATTTCTCAACTCTTTCCCCTTTAGCCACTCCTGAAAAACACCACCAACCTAGACCCTCTTTCTTTGAGATCCCCCTCCTCTAGTGCAGTGCAGCATTTTCCACACAATTTTTTTTTAAGCCCGCAGCATGCTTAAACCTCCTCCCTGGTGTCTGTGCTTCTCCTAAAGTTACAAATTGACTCTCTCCTGGAAAAATCAATTTCAGGCCTTCTCTATGCAAGGTGCATATTGATTTCTATAGCTTGTGAGTTCACAAAGTACCTATAATGTTCGTTTAAACACCATCAGCTCTTACAATTGCAGTTCAAGAAATTTTCCAGATGAAAGTGATGTTCTGGTGGTTTAGAGGGGTTTGAAAAATTATACGTCAGGCACTAGTTATGAGCACCTGAACAGTTCCCTGGAGGGTAAAAGTTTGAGTGGAGAGTGGTTTTATTTCGATGAAATAAACTATTTGATAACTATTTTGCTATCTGGTCATAACTTTCCTGTTTCATCACCACGGCACAAGTCTGTGGAGGAGGAGGCGTCTACTGTGTACAGAGGAGACGGGCAGGCTAGTAAAGAAAGCAGCTGCGATGTTTGATGAGCTTTTTCAGCATTTTTGTTGCAAATTTTCAAGGGTTTTGAGGGAAATATTTACTGATACTCCTCTGTAAGGAAACAGAGATAGGCATCATTGAACAACTTGTAATTGAATGTGTGATCAAAACCCTGATTTGGGATAAACAGTGGGGAGGAGGGGCAAAAAAGAATAGATGGAAATGTAACAGTAATGGGGGGATTTCTTGTTTTCTGTGGGTTATTCTCAGCCTGATCTCCAGTACAAAACTGGAGATTATTTTAGAAAATTGGGCAATTGAGGAAGAAATTCCATTTTAATATTTTTAGAGGACCCAATGATCTTTTATATGAGTAAGACAAAAAAAAAAAAAGAGTAGTACCCGTAACCCTCATTTTGAATCCAAAGAATTTTAGAACTAGTAGAGCCTTTGAGAACGTCTAGATAGACGCCCTTATTTTACAGATATGGAGACCACAGCCCAGGGAGATTAACTTGACAAGAATCCAGATGTGAGAGAGTGGCAGAGAACTTTATTGTAGATCCCTAGAGGGTCGGCCTTTCTCTAGACTGTGCTGCTCTCTAACAGGTCTGTTTCGTCATGCTTTATCTTTTGTGCCATCTCCTCTTAGAAACAGAATGAGCACATCTGTTGGTGAAGGTAATTGGCACCTCATCTCTGTTGCCTATTTTTTTTAAGTTGGTTTTTATGAAAAGTATGGTTATCTCCTGGCTGTAATACAATACCAGTGATGAGTTTATGAATAAATTCAATGAGCCTAAAGAAATAGTGGACAGAGAATTCAATTTGAGTGTGAATGAACAATTCCTCTTCCTCTTTCTATGACATGGCAGACTGTTGAGACTTTGCTTGTGTGTCCCTGACAATGATGGAAATATCTTACAGCAAATATGTTTTATGTTTACATGAATGAAATTGGTTTGTCTTGGTGACATAATGCTACTTGTGACAATGTGAAAATATTACGATGAAAGTAGATGAGATGCAGTTTGCAGTGTGCGTCTTCAATAGCAGCTAACAAATAGAAGTTTCTTTGATTTACTTAGAAATAGAACCCTGTGCATTCCACTTTTGCCAGAAGGGTGAATGGTCATCCTGGATTCCCTGAAGAAAAAAAAAAGATAATGATACCCTTCCATCCCTTCAACTCCAGGACCCTACATTTCTTGTTCAATAATTCAAGACCAGAAACCCACTTACCTTGCATTTCAATGAGACTCAGTCACAGCTTCTGACTAAATGCAGTAATTATATTCTGTTTTACTGGTTAGGTAAAGATTGGCTTTCATATTTGCTTGCTTTACGTCCTGAATAACTTAAATTTGAGTTTAAATATAAAAACACAATTAGACCAAGTTTCAAGTGAAATTTTATATGTCGACATCATGGTAAATCTAGGAAAACAACACATCACTTGTGGTTTTAACTCTCAGTTAGGTATATAAGAAGCTAATTATAAAGATAGTTCTGGTGGTGCCAATGTACTATTTCTCACATCATTTAAAGGATAAGACCCTATTAGCATGAAATCCAAAATAGAAAGCCATAGAAAAATCTTCCATTTTCACACATCTCTTTTTTATTCAGGATATCTATAGATGCAATTGATATTGTAGTGGTATTTCTTGAACAGTACAAGAATTAGAGTTGAATTAAATAGTAAAGACACCATCTTTACATTACTGATCAGAATATTTTTGTCTGACAATGTAATTTGTTTACAAATATTTCTTACAGTATTTGAGTTTTTAAGCTTCTTGATAAGAATCATATTTTGATTTTGGGGTCATCCAAAGTGATCATGGGCAATAAAGAGATGATTATTGAACTGCAAAATATTGTGACTTGAAAAATGGATCCAAATGAATTTAGGTGATTAAAATTTTACTAACCATTCTACTAACAATGGTTCTACTAACCATTCAAAGTCTTAAGACCTTTTGGCTTTGGTTTGATCACCAGAGGTTGACTGGCATTCTACTTGTTGTTTATGTTGGTGATGATAAAATCATAGTGCCTGAAGCAAATGTCCTTGTGTTTCTCAAAAGATTTTAAAATTCATCATGCAAATCAGGCAATCTGATGCTTTCTGACAGCTCGAGGGAAGTATATTTGTGTGCATGTGAATGCAAAAAAGCATTAAACCTGGTTCTGCTAAAAAAAAAAAAAAACCAGTTGCTATTTCTGAATTGGCTGCAATATTTAACCATTTCACTCTGGAAAGTACTTGTTTGCACTCTGAAAATGTTGCTTCTTTTTTGTCTGAACCATTTGGAAATAAACTGGGAATGTGTTAGGGCCACAGAATTGTTATACCATATGTTTTATATGTTCAGCTATAGTGATCTGGCATGAACTATAATAGTTAAATGTCTGAAATTTACTGAATTCTATTGAGAGTTAGATTAAGGTTAAAAGTACAGTTTTTAAGCATAGTGAAGAAAGAGCAATCATAATAAATATAGCAAAACATAAATATTTTATTTTCAACCAAGGATCAATACTTAAAAACTAGAAAGGCATTTTCTTTGAATGGTGTTTAATTTCCAGGTAGGGAAGTATTTGTAGCGAGATAAAATTGAAATGGACACTCAATTTTTTGCATTTGATTTTATTTCATCTCACAAGTATTATACTAATGGAGTGGTAATAAAGATTTATGTAATTTACAACTCTAGAAATCTGCATGATATGTTATGAAACTTGATTTATATGATGAACCATTAAATCACTTTAAGATCCTTCATGGATATCTGCAATGGTCATAGCATGACAAAAAATAAAAATAAAAATCTAAAAGCAAATTCTATTAAAATGATTACCAAAGCACTGTGAAAGCTGGTAAAGACTGCTTCACCAAGTACTAAAAGCAGTAGATATTTCTGGCTGAATTACAATAGTGGGTCCCACTAGTTGTGATGTTTGGAGGCTGAAATGTATATTTCAGTAGTATATATTTTTATGCTCGATGATAATGTTAGTGGATATAAAAACAGTACATATTTTAGTTTTAAATCATATTAATAAAATTACTTTATTCATGAAGAATACTTAACATTTCATTTTAAAATTTGCACTAATGCCTACAGTTTTCTACATTTAAAAAAATGTATATATTTTGAATCTTAACAATGCCAGCATTTGGGGTATTTAATTCCATCTTTGAGGAAACTTGTTTGGAAGAAATAAAGACTATTGATTTTAAACACAGTTAATTTTTCTACTTTTTAGCCTGTTGTATTTCACAATTTCTCCAAAGGTGTTGCCCCTTATCTTCTTACTATGTCAGCTGTGAGTTTTTGCTGTTTCTGTGGCAACCATTATGTTGGCTTAGCAAGAGTAGTACATATTTCAGATATATACATTCATAATTCTAGGCGCACACACACACATACACACACTCACTTTTAGAATTTTTTATTTACTAACAGAATTGATGATTAATCTAACTATTATGATGGTCATTAATCAGTACTAAAATACTATGCTGAGATCATGGCTGCATAAAACATATATCATGTATTTGGCCTACATTTAAAAAAAAATATGCATGAAGCTAGAGGAACTGCAAAAGCAAACCAGGGAGTAAACTTAACTAAAATTTACAGATATTAACAAAGAAGTGTATATATTTAAAAAGTCCTCTCAAAATGAGATATTTTGATGAAAAATTAAAGAATGAATGAAATTCAGGATAACAACCTAAATAAGAATTGTTATTTTTAGCAGAGCAACTCTTACTTTTTTTAGCATTCACTAGTTTTGCAGCTAGAATATGGAAACTGTTGAAATTTATAATTGCAATATTTTAAGTTCTTTGCGGTCAAGAATTGTGTCTTTTCCCCCCCACATTGTTGTTGTTGCTATTCAGCTGCCCAGTCATGTCCACCTCTTCGTGACCCCATGGGCTGCAGCATGCTAGGCTTCCCTGTCCCACACCGTCTCCTGGAGTTTGCCCAAGTCCATGCTCGTGACATCGGTGATGCCTTCCAGCCATCTCATCTTCTGATGCCCTCTACTCCTTCTGCCCCCGATCTTTCCCAGCATCAGGGACTTTTCCTGTGAGGCCTTTGTTCACATCAGAAGACCAGAATACTGGAGCTTCAGCTTCAGTATCAGTCCTTCCAGTGAATATTCAGGGTTTATCTCCCTAAAGATTGACTGCTTTGATCTCCTTGCTGTCCAACGGACTTTCAGGAGTCTTCTCTAGCACTGCATTTCAAGGGCATCAAGTCTTTGTCATTCTACTTTCATTACAGTCCAGCTCTCACAACCACATATGTCCCCCACATTACTTAATGTTAATAATCATAATAGCAAGCTTTATTAAGCATTGTCATTTGCCAAGCACTGTGCTAGATGTTTTAAATAAATTATTATCATTATTATTATTTTGAGTTTCATTATAGGATTTATTTTCCAGAGGTTCCTTTTTTTGACCACACTCAGTGGTTTATGAGATCTTAACTCCCCAGCTAAGGGTCGAACCTGGGCCACAGCAGTGTACGCACCCAGTTCTAACCACCAGGTCACCAAGCAATTCCCCAATTATTTTGATTCTTTTAATACACGGTCCTAAATAAATTTATTTTTGATTGGTATGTTCATGACTTTTTCTAAAACGTACATGTCTTAACTGATCAAATGATTTCTGTCATCTTAAATGTGAAATGAGTGAATTGAAACAGACTAACTGTATAGAAATTATTAAGTTGGCCAAAAAGTTCATTCAGGTTTTTCCATAAGATATTACAGGAAAAACCAAATGACCTTTTAGGCTAACCCAATAATTAAGATTGCTGGATACAATTTAGGGTCTTCTTCAACGGGTACAGACCCATATGAAAAATGTTTTTATATCAGATGTTCATAAAGTTTCCAACTATGCATATAATATTGTCAGTATAAATGAAATCACTTTCCAAACTTCCTACACAGTTTTAAATTTATTAATATCAATATCAGAATTCAATATTTTAAGATGAGAGCACTGAACTATTTTTAATACATATATTTAAAGTTTATTACTTAAAAATAAATATTAAAGAATTTAGCTTTAATTTTTGCAATATTTTCCTTACAGTGAAAAATTATAAACAAACTATATACTACACAATTGCTTAAATAATATATGGAATACCCATACAATAGATTACCATGTGGCCACTAAAAAGAATTGAACAAATGTATCCATTGACACAAAAGTATATTCAAATTAATAAATAATTCACATTCATTGCAAAATTATTTTGCAGATTCATCCCACTTGTAAAATATTACACATGAGTTAGGAAAGCAATAAGATCTAGAAACAGAAAGAGGAACACATATTTTCTATTGTTGCTGTTATTCAGTCACCCAGTCATGTCTGACACTTTGCAACTTCCAGGACTGCAGCACACCAGGCCTTTCTGTCCGTCACCATCTCCCGAAGTTTGCCCAAGTTCATGTCCATTGTATTTTTCTATAGAAACAGAAAATCTTAAGTTTTCTCTGAATAGTGGCTTGGGTAATTTAAATTATCTATATATTTCTCAATATTTCACAATATCTATATATTTCTCAATTTATATTAATATATTTTAGTTTAAGACTTATTGTCTCCATTCATTACAATAGCTTTCTAGAATTTTTCACTAATACAATTACTGCTGCTATAACATGCTTATAATTTTTTCCCTAAGATAGAAATCATAGTTCAAAGGTATCATTTTAATTGCCCTCCAGAAAGCTTTACCAATTCATGTGCTCACTTCTAATAACTAAAGTAATCCCCCTGGTAAGTTACCAAACTAACTAGGCATTTTTTTCTCTCTCTCTCTCTGTGCATATATATACCTGGCCAATTTGGTAGGTAAAGACTGATATTTCCTTAATGCTTTCACTTGAATTTCTCTGAATAGTAGAAAGCAAATTATTTACGTATTTATTTACCCTTTTTTTGTGTGTATAAGTGGTCTACTTTAGTTCTTTTTTTATCATAATTTTCTCTTTCATTATTTTATATTAAGTATTATTACATTAACATTTATGTGATAAGATCCTTCCTATTTTGAAACTGGTCTTTCAACTCTGTTTATGTTTGCCACAGAACTATGTTATATGGTCAAATATACTCATGGATTTGGCTTTTAAGAAATGTTTAGGTAGATCTCAGCTCCCAATATTAATTGCATACAAATAATCTCCTCTAAAACTTTCATAAATTTCTATTAAAAATTTAGATCACTGGATCAATTGAAAATTGTATTGGCATACTGTGTAAAATAGACAATTTTTTCAGTTTTTCTAAAATCATATATTGAGTAATATAATATTTGCTATTTGAAGTTCTGTCCTCCTCTTGAACCAAATTCTTATATACATTAGGATCAGTGTCTGTAATTTTCCATTTCATCATCTAGATGGCTATGTCTAAGCCAACAATACTGACTCTGTAGTAAGTTTTATCTCACATAAGAGTTCCCAATTTTCCATAACCTACTACTATAAACAGAAACACGGTATATTATTACACTTTTTAAGAACTCTATTAGTTCAGTTCAGTCACTCGGTCATGTCCGATTCTCTGCAACTCAATGGACTGCAGCACGCCAGGCCTCCCTGTCTGTCAACAACTCCCAGAGTTTACTTAGACTCATGTCCATTGAGTCCATGATGCCATCCAACCATCTCATCCTCTGTCATCCCCTTCTTCTCCCACATCGGGTGGCCAAAGTATTGGAGTTTCAGCTTCAGCATCAGTCCTTCCAGAGTATTCAGGACTGATTTCCTTCAGCATGGACTGGTTGGATCTCTTGCAGTCCAAGGGATTCTCAAGAGTCTTCTCCAACACCACAGTTCAAAAGCATCAATTCTTCGGTGCTTTCTTTCTTTATAGTCCAACTCTCACATCTATACATGACTATTGGAAAAACCATAGCTTTGACTAGATGGACCTTTGTTGGCAAAGTAGTGTCTTTGTTTTTTAATATGCTGTCTAGCTTGGTCATAACTTTTCTTCCAAGGAGCAAGCATCTGTTAACTTCATGGCTGCAGACACCATCTGCAGTGATTTTGGAGCCCAGAAAAATAGTCAGCCACTGTTCTTCATCTATTTTCCATGAAGTGATGGAACCAGATGCCATGATGTTAGTTTTCTGAATGTTGAGTTTTAAGCCAACTTTTTCACTCTCCTCTTTCACTTTCATCAAGAGGCTCTTTAGTTCTTCTTCTCTTTCTGTCATAAGTGTGGTATCATCTGCATATCTGAGGTTATTGATATTTCTTCCAGAAATCTTGATTCCAACTTGTGCTTCATCCAGTCCAGCATTTCTCATGATATAATCTGCATATTAGTTATTCTCACATAATTATTTGAATTTCATAAGAATGTTGTCAAACTACCAAACAAACCATGGCATTGGAGTTACATTATATGCTATGCCATTGGAGTTACATTACATTTATAGGTTAATTTGAGCCCAAGGCAAATTGACATCTTTACAATTCCATTCCAGGAATACCAGATATCTGTCCATATTTAACTGTCATTCTACCGACAGAAGAGTTTTGTGCATTTCTTCTTGCAGTGCATTTTTCTTGCTGAGTCCCTAAGTTTTTAAAATATTTTTATATCTATTAGAGATTTTTTAAAATAATCCTATTTTTATTCAAACTTCTATTATGATTAGCTGAAAAATATTTTTCTTAATATTAAAATCATTGTTGCCTTTGAATATGAAAGTGAAAGTCACTTACTGGTCTCCAACTCTTTGCGACCCCAAGGACTATACAGTCCATGAAATTTTCTAGGTCAGAATACTGGAGTAGGTAGCCTTTCCCTTCTCCAGTGGATCTTCCCAACCCAGGGATCAAACCCAGGTCTCCCACATTACGGACGGATTCTTTACCAGCTGAACCACAAGGGAAGCCCAAGAATATTGGAGTGGGTAGCCTATCCCTTCTCCAGCAGATCTTCTCAACTCAGGAATCAAACCAGAGTCTCCTGCATTGCAGGTGGATTCTTTACCGACTGAGCTATCAGGGAAGCCTGCCTTTGAGTCTACTTTAAATAAAATGTGCTTCCTGGGTGGGGCTAGTGGTAAAGAATCCAGCTGTAAGTGCGGAGGACATGGCAACCCACTTCATTATTCTTGCCTAGAGAACCCAGTGGACAGAAGAGCCTGGTGAGCTACAGTCCATATGCAGTTGCAAACAGTCAGAAATGACTGAAGCAACTTAACATGCATGAACACAAGAGGTCCTTAAAAACGTTCAAGGTTACTTTAAAAATCCACTTAAAAATGTTCCATTGAAAGAAAACAAACCTGAAAGCATCACTTTTCCTGATTTCAAACTAAATTACAAAACCATACTAGTTAAAGCACTATGATACTAGGATAAAAACACGGAACAAAGGAACAGATTAAACACCCCTAAAATAAATTCAGGTATGTTTGGCCAACTAATATTTTACAAGGGAGTCAAAAACACTCAATTAAGAAAGGATAGTCTCTTAAATAAATTATACTGAAAAAAACTGTATATTCGCATAACAGTAATGAAACTGGACCCCTGTCATATAGCATTCACAAAAATTAACTTGAAATGGGTCAAAGGCTTAAATGTAAGGTGAAACTGCAAAACTCCTAAAGGAAAACATATGGGAAAATCTCTCTGATGTTCATCTTGGCAATGAATTTTTTGAATATGACACTAAAAGCACAGGCATCATAAACAAAAATCAACAAGTAATGCTATACCAAACTAAAACGCTCTGCACAGCAAAGAAAATGATCAACAAAATGAAAAGCAATCTATGGAGTGGAGAAGGTATTTGCAAATAGTATATCTGATAAGGAGTTAGTATCCAAAATATATAAGAAACTCATGAAACTGAATAACAAATGATCCGTTAAAAAATTGGGCAAAGGATGGAATAGAATTTTTCTAGATGTATAATGACCAACAAGTTCATGAAAAGATGCGCAACTTCAGGAATCATCAAGGAAACACAAATGAAAATAACAGTGAGAAATCACCTTACACTTGTTAAAACAGCTGATATCAAAAAGACAAAAGATAGAAAATGTTGGGGAGAATGTGGAGAAAAGAAACCCTTTTACACTACTGGTAGGAATGTAAATTGTAATAGGTTTCCAGGAACCTATGGAAAACAATATGAGGTTCCTCAAAAAATTAAAGCCATATTGCCACTTCTGGGTAAATGCCCAAAGGAAATAAAGTCATATCTTAAAAAGAAATAGATACCCTTTATGTTCACTGCAGCATTATTTGCAATAGTCAACTTGTGTCCATTAATGGATGAATGAATAAAGAAGTTATGGTGTATGTATATGTGTGTGTGTGTGTGTGTGTGTGTGTACAATGGAATATTATTTAGCCATAAGAAGGAGAAAATCTTGCCATTTGTGACAACATGGATGGAATTTGGGGCATTAATGCTAAGTGAAATAAGTCAGGTAGAGAAAGACAAATACTGTATGATCTCACTTATATGTGATATTTAAAAAACAGAAAGCTCATAGAAACAGAATAGTGTTATGGTTACCAGAGCTGGAAGATGGAGGAAACAGGGAGATGTTGGTCAAAGGCTAGAAAAATAAGTAAACAAAATATTTCAAAAATATATTTGAAATTTATACACACAGATGGTAATAATATAAAAATGGTGCAAAAAAGCCCTATGCTATTTTCCACTTTGGGCTTCCCTGGTGGCTCAGCTGGTAAAGAATCTGCCTGCAATGTGGGAGACCTAGCTTCAATCCCTGGGTTAGGAAGATCCCCTGGAGAAGGGAAAGTCTACCCACTCCAGTATTCTGGCCTGGAGAATTCCATAGACGTGACTGAGTGACTTTCACTTTCACGAGGACAAAGTGATTAAATCAGTTAAATCAGGGGAGTAGTAAAAAGATAAAGTATAGATATTGCTTAATGTGAAAGAAGGAAAAGCTAGAAATATTAGTTTTTAATACAAATAAATAGATATAATGGTTTGTTGAGTCTCCTTTATCTGTTCTGCAAATGGGTTAAAGGATAAATCATCCACTTTATTAAAAAATCTTCAACATTGGGGTACGATAAAAGGAAATAAAACTGCTCAGTTTAGAAACTCACATATTGTAGCTGCAAATTAATTTTAAATACATTTTTGTTTCTTTGTGGCCATTTTTTGTTTTGATAGCCTCCATCTGGTATTGATCTGCATTTTTTGTAGTCTGCTTACCAGGCACAAATCAAAGAAATCAACTAGTTCTTCTATCTTAAAAAGCTGGACGAAATTTTCTTTTTAGATTTCTTTCCTTCTTTTTTTATTTTTGGTATTTAAATTCTCTATTTAATATATGATGGTCACTGAGGACCTATCAACACAATCACTTTCACTTAATTTCTCTTACTGGTAATAAGTAACTATATCTGTTTTTAAATTGCATTTCTTACTGGTAATACTTGGCATTTGTCCTAGTACTTCTTTAAAATATTCAGTTAATAGTCATGGTTATGTTAGTCAGAACTTTTTATTGCTTGTGAAAAAAGCTCTATGCAATATGGCTTAAACAAAAAAGAGATATCTTAGTTCATGTAACAGAGAGACATGGGTGAGATCGTATCAGGCAAAAATGGTTCTAGGGCTCAAATAATAATCTCAGTGCATCCTCCCACCCTCATGACTTGCCTCTGTTCTCACTATGGGAGGGCCTTACTTTCTCCCACTGCATATGGGGTTATGGGTTTCCCTTAAGATCTATGAAAGATATCTGCTTACATGTAGACATACACATCTTCCTAGCACTATATTCTTGAAGACAAGAAGCTGTCTCTTCCACCCCTGGCTCCAATAGTTTAGATGGTGAAATAGCTCATGTCTTCATAGTGTGTCAACTATGTACCCGTTTGTATTCATTCTCTGCCCTTTCTCTGAAAACTGCATTGCCTGATTGCTTGTCTACTGACTTCCCTGAGTGTGTGCATGCGTGCTAAGTCGCTTCAGTCATGTCTGACTCTTTGCAACTCTGTGGAATGTAGCCCGCCAGGCTCCTCTATCCATGGGATTCTCCAGGCAAGAATATTGGAGTGGGTTGCCATGCCCTCCTCCAGGGAATCTTGCTGATCTTGGCATCGAATCCACATCTCTTATATTTCCTGCACCTGGCAGGTAGGTTCTTTAATACTAGCACCACTTAGACCACTGATTTCCCTACAAAATGCAAAATTGAAGTTCACATGCCCATTTAATAGATGAAGAAACTGATGTTAAGTAAATTGATGTGCCCAAAGTCACAGAAGTAAGAAAGATAAAAACATAGAAATGATGACAACCTCTGTTTTTTGGTACTCCAGAACCTAAGCACTTTTTCTAACAATGTCATGTCCCTAATACTTTTCTTGAACTGCATTGAATCTTCATTTGTCTACTCTTATTAGTAAAAATCTCCACTCAAGTTTCATTTATTGTTCACTTTATGGTAAAATCACTTTATTATTAAGTCAGCTATCATGAAGTGTATCAACAGAGAGCTCTGTAACAAAATTTTCTCATATAATATCTAGATTGCATCCCTCTTTTCTTCATCCGCACATTATACCTGACATTAGCAGGATGTGCTTCTTCATGTTACAAGCAGACAGATTTGGGGACAGATTAATTACATAATTATATATCCCCCATATCTGTCTGCCACTACATGCACTGCTTCTGAAATGTGGAGAAAGTATGTAAAAACATTAAATACTAACTAGGTTCTGGGCACTTTCCACAGGGAAATATTGGTGAGGCTTCTTACATTTTATAGTGGCAGAGAAGATAAGGACACATTCTTATGTAACAAATTTGTGTTTTTTTTCTCATTTCTTTTGAGAGAATGGAGGTTATCAGGGCAGTGCGAGCAAGCCTTCAAGACTTTATTTTGACATTCCTACCCTGCAGAATAGTAACCCTGCGTGGTTTCCATGAGAAAGAATCTAAATAATTAAGGTAGATACTGTAGACTGCTTCATTAACTGAAAGTGGAGGGAACAAATGCTGTAAAGATCTTCCTCTTTCATTCCTGTCAGTGGATGCTGCTTTTTCTTTTTTTAGATTTGATTTCTATTTTCTGCAACTGAGCATGAAAGTACACTGACTAACATAGTCTGTAATTTAACTGTGTTCCTAGGACCATCTGTAAGAATTTAAGCAGTTCCTGGGAATCTGATCAATTCTAGCAGCCTTTCTCTATTTTCTCTGTAAATTTAAGAGCTCCTCAATTAATTTTATATTTAAAAGTTGGTTTCTGCTGAAAAAAAAATGTGGACCCAACATCCAAAAACTGTTCTGTGCTTCAAAATTGGTTTTGTTGAATAATTTTTTATTATGCAGCTACATATGCATTTTTATGTAAGGTCATAAATATCATATCACAGAATTTGTTTAATGTAAGGAAGATTTGTTCCTTCTCCCCTATTCATTGATTCAGTCATTTATTTACATCAGTATTGACTCATAGATATTCATTTTATTCTTTGGGTTATAATCTAATACTGTCATTAATTTTTCTTGCTTAAATTATTCCAACTTTTACCATTGAGAGTTCTTTTGGGTCAGTTCTTATGTCCTTCTGACATGACTGTGCCTCTTTTTTTCCTTCCCTTTCTTACTTTTCATCACTGTAAAATCCTTCAGGTTCATCTGATATTTACCTGCCCCAATCCTAGAATTGGCCATTTCTCAAAGAGATTTTTTAAATACCAGTCATTGGGTAAATGATGATGCAACTTAGTGAAATGGGAAAGATTGGAGGAAGGGGAGGAAGCCCGGAGTATGTTACCTTCCTTCCTCACTCCCTTCCTTCCTTCTATCTTTCTTTTGTTATTATTACTATTTTTAATATGTTAAATTTGAAAAGCCTACTAGCCATGTAAGTGAACCTGTAGAGTAGACAGTGAGTATAAGAATCTAAAGCTCAGAGAAGAGGTTCAGGCTACATGTCTACATTTGGGATTCACAGATAAAGGGTAGCATTTAAAGACAGAGGACCAGGTCTGCTTTGCTGTGAGTCACACAGAAAAGTCTCAGACTTCAGTTCACAGGAGGCTTTAGAGGTTAGGGATAAGGGAAGACATCAGACAGAGAAGTTGAGAAAGGGCAGCAAATGGGCAGGAGAAAATCCTACCTTATGTGTGGTATCCTACAAACCAGGTAAAGAGAGTTCAAGACAGGAAATCTGCGTCAAGCTCTCTTGAGATATTCAGGAAAAAAAGGACTGAAAATTTACCATTGGATTTGGTAATATTTAAGCTCACTGATAAACTTTATAAATGTTATTTCAGTGGAACTGTGAAAATGAAGGCTAATTTGGGGGATTTCAATGTAGAATTGCATCTGAGAAACAGAAAATACCTTCCTTTGGCAAGTTGCTACAAATGGAGTAGAGAAATAGGTGATAGTGAGATGGGGAACTGATGGAAAGGGACTTTATTTTTAAGTTTGGAGACATTACAGCATATTTGCAGACAAATGGGAATAATCCAGTAAAAAGAGGGGGGAACGATGATGCAGAAGGGAAAGGGGATTATTAAAGTGGCAAAGACCTAGCATTGGTGAGAGGAAATGGAATTCAAAGCTTAAGAGAGGGAAATCACCTTAGGTGGGAGAAAGAACAGTTTCTCCATCATAACAGGATTGAAGGTTGACTCCATATGTACAAGTGTTAGGGGTACACACAATATTGTGGTAAGAAGAGGAATTTGAATAGGGTTTTTTTCAGTTTTCTTAGAAGCAGTATCATAAACTAAGTTGGAAAAGATGGGAAGAAATGATGGGCAGTTGAAAAGAAGTAAAGTTGCTTTTTGTGGTATAGAGTTGAAGCATGCATTAAGAAGGGAAATGTAACAAGATTGTCAGACACTGCTACTGGGGACCCACTTGCAAGAGCCTATATTTCCTCTAGTCATTATCATCTCTTCAGCTATGAGAGGCATGTTCATAGTAGGAAGAGAGATGAGTTTAACTAGCTGTTTTTGTCACATTTATTTGAAGAAGAGAGGAAAAAGGCCATCATGGTGAGTGTATATATGAGGGAGAGACCACAATGATGAATAATGGACCCTAAATTCAGTAAGTGGGGAAATGTGAATGTGAGCGGGATGAGAAAAAAATATGTAGAGGTCAAGAAACTTTCTTGTTGATGAAGTATATGATTCATTGGAGACTTTTGCTATAAAGATTCCTTAAGGCTTCCCTGTACCCTGTTGATGCTATCTGCTCTTGCAATGGTGGAATATGAAAAATATTTTCAATCTCTTTTATGATAATCTGTCAAGTCAAGTTTGCACCTGTTCTTGGGTCAGTCTTGCTAATTTACAATTTTCTTGGAATTTATCTACCTCTTTGGTGTTTTCAATTTTTACCTAAATTTTCACCCAAATTTTCTTTTAGCTCTTGCAAATTCCTAGTAATTATAGTTATGTCTTTCCCCATGTCTTTAAATATAGATCTCTCTGAACTATTTCAGACATTTGTTTTGCACACTTGAGAGCACAGCTGATTGAGTGGAAGAATCCCATGGTGAACCTGATATATAAATATCCTAACTAGGACTGATTTAATTTGTTTCAGTAACTCCTGTCCACTTTTATTGAAATAGAATGACTAAGTGCTATTATAATCTTAGAAAGTTTTTGGTCATATGATACCATTCACTATAGTTCAGCACATGTTAGGAAAAATGGATTAAGGGCTACATGTATTTTGATAATTGCACTTTATCAGGTGTATGTAGGTACAAAATTGAAGTGGTATTGTTACTTAAAAAATAAATCTAAATAGAATCAATGTGATTTCAGTGGTATTTTATTGTCTTTAAAAAAAATAGGGCCAAACTGTATATGACAGATTGGTGTTTCCTGCTAGATTCCTTTGTCCTAGGCCTTTTACTTCTGTCTGGAAGTTGTCCTTCAGAGTGAAAGATGCTTTTGCTGATTGCAGGCATATTAAATACACAATACTGTGTTTTGAGATGCAGTTGCAAATGTAACTAAACTGTTGCACCAAACTTACAAGTTGTATTATCATCTTAGAAGCACTGAATAGACAATTCATATTTCTTCACTTGTGTTCATAGAATATTTCCTTTTGACATATTGAAATTGATATAAGCCAGACTCCCAGACATGTAGAAGTGATCAACTTGAGAATCTCAAAGTCCACGATTCTTGGAGGAACAAGCTTAGTCTGAAATCCCCACAATTGCAAGAAAAATAAAAATTTTAAGGATGGGAGCAAATTAAAAGAATGTTGTAAGCAAGTTGTATTTCATCTTATCTAACCACTGAATCACCCACTAAATACAACACGAACTGATCTTATAGCTCAGTCAAGGCTACCACTGAGATGTGACCCTCATTGACCTCAGTGAAGTCTAGCATGGCTGTTGATTAAAACATGCCAGCAAGAGCTTGGTGCATCACTGACCTGCTAAAGATACCATTTAGAGAAAATGTTGATGAACATGGGCGAGTTCTTTGACCCTTGCTTGCCACTCCTAATGGCTTCTGGGATCTTAGGCTGATTTACAGTAATGTGTATGGGCAACCAAGAAACCACAGGGCCTAGAACTAGAAGAGGTGGCGTTCACCTTCCACCTGCAATATTGCAAGACTTTCTGTAAGTGAAAAACGGTTCTCAGGGAATTTCTCAATTGAACCCTAGGTATGAGGAAAGACCAGATGTGAACTGTAAGTATTGGGTGCACGTTTTAAAATAATAATGTAGGTTTCTGTCAGTTTTGTTTTTCATGGAACTCATAAGCAGAAACTGAAGTTCTTTAGATGAGCACAACAAAAGATATGTGAGGACAAATGATATTACATTTACATTAGCATACATGTTCCATTCTATCAATGTCACGCTCCTTGATTATTTTTCATAGTTCCTGAGATAGTTATATGTATCCACAAATCAGTCCCAGATGTCACTTGTCATTGTTAAGGCCACCCATGGGATTGCAATCTCATTCAAGAAAAGTATAACAGGCTACGCTGGGGGGCTTGGGGGGGAATTCTACTTAAGTCATGATCACATCATAGACATAGGATTTCAGGAAAGTGGCACTTCCCACAGATCTTGTGTAGACCATCACCGATGTGCCCACAGGGCTTGCAAAGGAAGACCAGCAGCCTCTGCATCTTCCTGGGTTATATCATCTAGGTGGTATTCCTCTATGTATTGCCTGAGTCTCAAGTGGGTGCTGTTGACTGATGGATCCTAGCTCCTCCCCTCTCGACCTTCTTTCTCACTTGTGGACACATGCTTTTTCACACAGTCTCATGCAGCCAGTGTCTCCTAGTCACACCCAGAGAGCCACGGTGCTGAACTGGAATTGTTTCCAGCATCAACCACTGCACACTGTGCCCAGAACTGGTGTTGATTCTCATATCTCCAGGTCTTGGAACATGGCACTGAATACGACTTGTTCTTCTAAAATTATTTAACTTTTGTGATGACTCCCTCTCAAGAACTTGACTGACCTGAGTTAGGATCAATCCTGCCCATCAAATTTATTTTTACATCCTTGACCTTCAAACAGATCAGAGTTTGAGTCCATTTATTTTTCCCCATCACTGTGGGTCCCTTGGCCTCAGTCTGAATTATAGGTTAATTACAGGTATGCAATTTTCAGTTCAGTTCAGTTCAGTCGCTCAGTCATGTCCAACTCTTTGCAACCCCCATGGACAGCAGCATGCCAGACCTCCCTATCCATCACCAATTCCCGGTGTCCACTCATGTCCCGGTGTCAAACTCATGTCCGCTGAGTCAGTGATGCCATCCAATCATCTCATCCTCTGTTGTCCACTTCTTCTGCCACCTTCAATCTTTCCCAACATTGGGGTCTTTTCAAATGAGTCAATTCTTCGTGTCAGGTGGCCAAAGTATTGAAGTTTCAGCTTCAACATTAGTCCTTCCAATGAACACTCAAGATTGATCTCCATTAGGATGGACTGGTTGGATTTCTTTGCAATCCAAGGTACTCTCAAGAGTCTTCTCCAACGCCACAGTTCAAAAGCATCAATTCTTCAGCCCTCAGCTTTCTTTATAGTCCAACTCTCATATCCATAAATGACCACTGGAAAAACCATAGTTTGACTAGATGGAACTTTGTTGGAAGAGTTATGTCTCTGCTTTTTAATATGCTGTCTAGGTTGGTCATAACTTTCCTTCCAAGGAGTAAGCGTCTTTTAATTTCATGGCTGCAGTCGCCATCTGCAGTGATTGTGGAGTCCAAAAAAATAAAGTTTGTCACTGTTTCCACTGTTTTCCTATCTATTTGCCATGAAGTGATGGTACCAGATGCCATGACCTTAGTTTTCTGAATGTTGAGCTTTAAGCCAACCGTTTCACTCTCCTCTTTCACTTTCATCAAGAGGCTCTTTAGTTCTTCTTCACTTTCTACCATAAGGATGGTGTCATCTGCATATCTGAGGTTATTGATATTTCTCCTGGCAATCTTGATTTCAGCTTGTGCTTCATTCAGCCCAGCATTTCTCATGATGTACTCTGCATAAATATTTTTGCTTTACTCTATAGACTACCTTAAATGACTAAAGAAAGTCTTTTATTTTTGGTTGTAAAATGCAATTATGCTTTAAATTTCAATTTTTCCAACTGGTAGTCAAAAAACATACAGTCTCTTCCCGAGAGTTAGCTACACGTCACAAATACATGGTAGCCAGTTTTCCTGTGTGTACAATAGGGAAAACTGAACTAGATAGCAGTTTCTTCACTTTTTTGCCTCTTGATGTGTTTATATTTAAGTTTCCCCACTTTTTTATAGAAGCAAAATTTTATTTTATTTTTAGGATAAAATCTTAATGATACCTCAATATGTAAAAATGACATTTAAATAATATGAGATTCATTTTCATTAACAAGAAAATTAGAGTTAAGATTATAAATGACATTTATAGAAAGATTCATTTCAGCATCTAATTTATTTTTAGTATTTGATTTTAATTTCAGATAAGTTTTTAAAGTCTGTATTCAATGGACACATTACAAACAGGTAGAGATCTGTTAACATGCTTACTTGTTGGTTCTTAGTTGCTTGACATGCAATCTAGGATATGTACATAACAGAGGAGTCAGTTATTTTCTGAAATATTCCTCAAAATAAGTGCAAAGGTGATGTAAATTATTGCTTTAGTGGTCTTCAGTATGTCATCATGTTATGCATAATATTCTTAACAGGGTTTTAAGACATTTTAAATTATACTTAAAATTGAATTTTGAATCTATCTTTCCAAAATTTCTCATTCTTTTGCTGAATCTGGGCCTTCTCAGAAGCAAACTGAACTCCATTATCTCTATTAACTCTGTAATTCTAACCGCAATTTGATAACAGTATGCTACTGTTGTGAGTGCTGCAGGTATTCTAGTATGTTCTAAAGCTATTTAAAGTGTATATCCATGAAGATACACATAAAGTTTAAACAGAGAAAGAGGCTCCTAAAGACATAATTTTCCTAAGACAACTTTTTTCTTAAAGATTTTTGCTGTTTTAAGCTTGTTTGAATGACATCAGCATAAGTTGTTTGCTCAGTCTATTTCTTCATTCAGTAATCCATTCATAGTCCTTTTACATTAGCTATTGTTATTGGCTATGATCAGTGGTAGTTCACTTCTGGCTGTTGTGCAAACACAATAAATGAACCACAGTTCACAAGTTTCTCTATGTCGTGTTTATGGAAAAATTTTACATTTGTATATGGACTTACTGATTTATCTTATTAGAATGGAAATTTGTTAGTTATTTAGAAAAAGTGATTATATATGATACATTTTAGTCTGGAAAAATAAAAGCATTTAATTATTGCCAGGATTTTGTCATCTCTTTAAATTATTTCACTAATCCTAATAAATATTTATTGTGATTTTCATCAACTATCTAGCTATAATATTTTGGTTGGTTTTCTTGTTTATTTTTGTTTCTTGAAGATATGACTCTCTGGAGACTAGAAAGTTTTTTAAATTTAGTGTGATGTTGATTGATGAGATACAGTGCCTTTAATTTTTTGTCCCTAGTAACAGTTGTTGATTGAATAACAGGTTAACAAATAAATGAAAGCTTATGAATGATTAGAAATTTACTACATTCTTTTAAGATGGATATTTTTTCTTCACTAATTTATATACAGTATAATCATTCAGTTCTAAATTTAATGCCTTATTTTTATATTCCAAGAATCCTATTGATTTTGCTCTGTCTCATTATATTTACACCTTGTTGTAAACTTTACTTCTTGAAAATATAACCTTATATGACATATTGAAGCATATTTTCTTTTTTAAGGAAAAAATAAGGAGAGATCAACAGACTGAAAAGATGTTTTCAGAGGCATAGCGTCTTCAGGAAGATACTGACATTCATGAGATCTCAAGGTTAGTATACATTATCCTTTTCATAGTTATGCAGATCTGGGATGTAACTGTAACACTATTCCCTATGCTGTTACTGCTAATGTGTAATTGGATAATAAGGAAAAATGCTCTTATATAAAATACATATATTTAAATGTTCTCTTTAAGATTTCAGGAAATTCATTTATACTAGAAATGTATATTTTTATTCAATTGGGGATAATTACAAGAATTTTTTTTTTTTAGTATAGAATCCATTTTCTATTAAAGTTTTCTTCACTTTTTTAATGGGTAACACTGTTAGCATAAAAATAAACATTATGCATTCCTATACATTTTTATTTTGAATTTGTTAAGGAATGTATACCTATTTAGCAAGTCTTTAAATTTCTTTTGTATCTTTTGTTACAGCATACACACACATTCTTTAGAAGGACCACTAAAGAGCAATCTTTCTAAAATTCTTAGAACCTCATCCCCTGACTTTCCCAAGTACAGTAAAAAATTTTACTCTTGTCAGAAAGTGTGACCTCAATAAAATGACAGTTGGTATGAATGAGCAAAAGGATATGTGAGGAATTTACAAGTTGTTTAGAGTCATAAATCTAGAAAAGCAAAGCAAAATAAGCCTGCTCTTATTAAATAGCTTCAGTTCAGTTCAGTTCAGTCACTCAGTCCTATCCCACTCTTTGTGACCCCATGGTCTGCAGCATGCCAGGCCTCCCTGTCCATCACCAACTTCCAGAGTTGACTGAAACTCATGCCCACTGACTCGGTGATGCCATCCAACCATCTCATCCTCTGTCATCCCTTTCATCTCCTGCCTTCAATCTTTCCCAGCATCAGGGTCTTTTCAAATGAGTCAGTTCTTCTCATCAGCTGGCCAAAGTATTGGAGTTTCAGCTTCAGCATCAGTCCTTCCAATGAATATTCAGGACTGATTTCCTTTAGGATGGACTGGTTGGATCTCCTTGCAGTCCAAGGGACTCTCAGTAGTCTTCTCCAACGCCAAGTTCGACACCACAATTCAATAATAAACAGTTTATTATAGTAATAAATGAACATAAAATATTCAGTTGGAAATTTGAGCTACAATGTAGGTTAAAAATGGTTCATTCTGATGGGATAACTTGAGAAAGTGGATAATTTCTGACTACTTTGTATTGTGGGGACCCAGTGTCAAATATTAATAATTTTAAATGAAATATATTGATGATTCTTATTTATTTTTATTTGTTTTATGTGTTTATTGAGGTAACATTGATTTATAACATTATGTAAGTTGGATGTGTACATTATATTTCTGCTTCTGTATACAGCATAGCATGCTCGCTATAAGAAATTTAATTTCTATCTGTAATCATACAGCTGACCCTTCTTACCCATCCCCTACCTGTTCACTGCCTCCCAGCCCCTTCCTTTCTGGTAACAACTACTCTGTTCTCTGTAATGATCTTTTATTTTGATTGCCTTGATCATGCTTGCCTTCAGAATCTTCTTTTCCTCACTCATCCAAGAACACATCATTCAAAACTTATTTAAGACTTAACCATATGCAAGACAATGGGCTGAGTGAAGTTTTGGTTGTTTCAAAATGAATAAGATATGGTTCTTGTTCTCAAGAATTTTGCAGCTGATGGATGTGTTTCTGGGAAATTAATTTTATTATTAATGCAAGCAACACATAATTAAAAAGACAGGCTAGATTTAAAAGGGCAAATAATGAATCCTAAAGCACAGTGGGAATTCTTTCGGGATTATTCATAAGTTCACATTATGGCTTTTATTAGTCAATGATACTGAGTGTTTATACCAATGGGAGTGGTGCTCCATTACAACCCACATTCAAATGACCTTTTAGTAAAGCTCTTCAAGTATAATACAAGTAAGTAATATGAGATTCTAAGAAAGAAAAGTCTTTTTTTTTTGCCACAACTGCAAATTTAATGTTGTAGAAAATAGTTATGCAAACACATGAAAAGAACAAAGGTGAGAATTGCCTACTTAGTTTTTCTTATTCCTGTACAGGCAACTTCTTTATTAAGCTAACCAGAGAATTAAATCATTTCCCCAAAGACCTAGAAAGGCATGTAGATTTTCAATGCTTGTAATGTAGGTTTGAATGCTATAAACCCCTAAGGAATCCATATGCAAATAGCTGGGTAAGTAAAGAGATTTGCAGTAGAGTGGGAGTCTAAACTCCGCTGGAGACGGAATTGCACAGCACTATGCTTCTCACAAAATGCTTCTAAAAAGGTGATGTCTTAAGGTGCAGATCTCCAGCACTAGCCACAGGTAGGACTCCACCCCCAAGCCATGAAAACAAAAAATGTCTCCAGACGTTGCCCAGTAACCCCTTGGGAAAAATTATCCCAACATGAGAATCACTGATCACATCCTAACCTCCACAACCTCAATAAACATCTACCCCATATCAACAAAAATCCTTCTAGCCACCAACAGCATCTTGTTCTCAATTAAAGCTCAACTGAGACACTTTAAATTCCAGGCACCATTGTTAAAGTGAAACTCACTTAACCATCTGTATATGTTTTTAGTTTCCCTTCATTTGCTTTCACCTGTCCTTGTATCTAAAATGTGTCTGACAGAATAATGAGTGAATATGAAATAAGTTAGAAAATTAGGGGAAAGGAAAAAATAAGGTTAAAACATAAGTTTTTTATTGGGAGTCACAGAAGGAAATGGCAAACCACTCCAGTATTCTTGCCTAGAGAATCCCAGGGACAGAGGAGCCTGTGGGCTGCCGTCTATGGGGTTACACAGAGTCGGACATGACTGAAGTAACCTAGCAACAGCAGGAGCACATAAGTCTTAGGCTACAAATGAATAAATCCTTTCTCTCTCAGTCTTGTTTTTCTTGAATCTGTGGCTTTTTCCATTTTCCCAAGCCTTACTTGGACTTTGGCTTGGACACCAGGAGCTTACTGTCCACATTTCTATAGCCTGTCCTTTTACACTGTACACACAAACCTGAATTTATATGAGAAATCTCTTTTCTTAAATTCAGGCCCATGAGTGCTACAGGAATGAATTATACCACTCTGCAGATAGATGGTTTTCTAATCTGAGTTAGTCCCTCAGTAGCATTCACTAATCCTGTCACTCTGATGTGGTCAGCCACCATTTCAAAGTTTATTGCCCAACTTAAGCCATACAATCCCTGCCCTTCACTCTCAGTGAACCTCCTATTTTGATAAGAAAATTGAGGTCATTGTACAGAAACTCCTTGTGTATCCTTGTGAGTCCCTCCAGCACCAAACAGCAGCATCTATCACCATTATTTCTTTCTTCCAATCTTAAGGGATCAGGAGTCCTTCCTGCTATTCAAGGCAAAGCCTGGATTTGATTTTATTCCCTATCACTGATGCTAACGCTTTTGCCATTAATTTCCTTTATACCCTTTACCTTCAATACTTTCTTCTTTGCTGACCCTTTTTCTTCAACCTATACATGCTCTTCAAACTTCTATCCAAAAAAGTAAGTCAACAAACAAAAGCAAACTGACCTCTCCCTTCACTTGATTTCGCCGCCGCTACCATCCAATTTCTCTGCTCCCCAGCTCATTCAGGCTCTCGATAGTAGCGGTCTACATTCATTATCTCCAGCGTCCAAGATTCAGTCCCTGCTCAGCACAGTGCGATCTGATATCTAACCCCATTTAACAGAGCACGCTCTCTCTAAAGGCTCAGATGACCCGCTGCCCTTATCTTGACTGGCTCTCTCAGGGGTATTTGACACTTTTAACTTCATTTTTCTTCCTTCATTTCCTGGGCTGTTGTGACACCCCTCCCTCTTGGTCTACCTTATCCCTTGGAAACCTTTTCACAAACTCCCCTTTCATGGGCTCTTCTTTCTGTATTCTTTCCCAAAGCCAGAACCATAACTCAAATACCAATAGGCAGTCGGAAGTAATATAAATGAGTGAAATCAACTCACTGAAAACAATAAATATTGTAGAAACCAAACAACGTGCCTGCAGCAGGTCTTGATATTTTACTCCTGCTCAAAGGATAGTGCTCCCTAGAGACCCACCCTCAGCTTCCTGCTCCTCCACCCGCCTGGCTATCCATGATCAAGCAAAGCCACACTTGAGAGTTTATTAATGATATAGGTGGCAGTGACTCCAACCCTGTTCTTTGATTTAACTACAGAATTGCATATCACACACACACATGTCTATAGGATATCAATGCCTGGTAAGGACAGACACAAAGACAAATCATCAGACCAATGGAAATACAAAGTTCAAAAACAGACACTATATACATGTGATCATAAAATGCAACAAAGAAATAATCATCTGTCAATGGGGGAGGTCTTCCAATGGAAGTTTATTAGCAACCCCAGGTATACAGTTAGTGTCTGAAGGCGTTTTGAATGGGGAGAAGCAGGAGGGACAGTGGCTTACTTAGTAGAAGGCACTAGAACAATTCTTTACTTGGGGAAAAATAATACATCATATGGGCTTCCCTGGCGGCTCAGCAGTAAAGAATCTGACTGCAATGCGGGGGACCTGGGTTTGATCCCTGGGTTGGGTAGATCCCCTGGACGAAGGCATGGCAACCCACTCCAGAACTCTTGCCTAGAGAGTTCCATGGACAGAGGAGCCTGGTGGGCTGCAGTCCGTAGAGTCACACAGAGCCGAATAGGACTGAAGCGACTAAGCAGCAGCAGCCTCCATCATACCATATTAAACTGTAGATAAAGATTTAAAGTACTTTAATTACTTTAAATATTTTAAAATTATTATTGAACATTCAGTAAGCTCGATAACTCACAAATATTTATGTGTCTTTGGTTTAGGGAAGCACTTAACCAATGCAGGAAAGCAAAGAAAAATGAAAAATAATTTATTCATTTTCATATTTACAAACAGTAAAATTCACTCTTCTTGGTGTATAGTTACAGAAGATCTGACAATTGCATAGAGTCATGTAATCTTCCCTACAATCAGGATACAGAATGGTGTCATCACCCCTAAAATTCCCTTGAGCTGCACGTTGTTGGCTCCTCCCCACCCCAATCTCTGGCAACTGATCTGTTTTAGTTCACTATAGTTTTGCCTTTTCCAGAATGTCATACCAATGGAAACATACAGGATGTAGCCTTTTGTAACCAACCTCTTTCCCTTAATTATAATGCATTTGAGATAGGTTTATGCTGTTGTATATTTCTATAGTTTGTTCCTTATTATTGCTAAGTAACATTCCATTGTATGAATGTATCATAGTTTGTTTATCCATTAAAGGACATTTGGGTTGTTGAGATTTTGTTGTTTCGAATAAAGCTACTATAAGCATTCATTTAGAATTTTTTGTGAGAACCTAAATTTTCATTTATCATGAGTAAAGGCTTAGGTGGAATTGTGTGTCACGTGTTGAGTATGTTTATAACTTTCTAAGACACTGCAAAAATGTATTCCAAAATGGTTGATGAGTGCATGTTAAGTAGCTTCAGTCACATCCAACTCTTTGCAACCCAGCGGACAGTAGCCCGCCAGGCTTCTCTGTCCATGGGATTCTCCAGGTAAGAATGCTGGAGTGGGTTGCCATGTCCTCCTCCAGGGGATCTTCCTGACCCAGAGATCAAACCCGCATCTCTTATGGCTCCTACGTAGTGCTACCTGGCAAGCTTTAAATGGTTGGTATCATCTTGCATTTCTATCAGCAATGTAAGAGTATTCATACTGCTTCACACACCAACATTTTGTATTATCAATTTTTATTTATTTTTATTTTAGCCATTCTAATTGTCATTGTGATTTTTATTAATTTGTATGCCCTAAATAAATAATAATATTGATCATTTTTACTTGGGTTTGTTCACCATCTATATATACTTTTGTGCAGTGTTTATTCAAATATTTTGTCCAATTTTTTAAAAAGAATTATTTAGAACAGTTTTAGGTTCATAGTAAACCTGGGAGGAAAGTACAGAGATTTTCCACATATTTCCCACCTCTACCACATGCATAGCTTCCCCCATTACCAACATCCCTCAACAGAGTGGTACCTTTGATGTAACTTATAAATCTGCATTAACATATCAAAATCACTCAAAGTCCATAGTTCACATTAAGTTTCATTCTTGGTGCAGTACATTGTATAAGTTTGGATAAATGTATAATGACATGTATCCATCATTGTAATATACAAAGTATTTTCACTATACCCCCAAATCCTTTGTACTCTATATCTATTTCCCTTTCCTCCCCACCCTCAATCCCTGGCAACCACTAATCTTTTTACTGTCTCCATAGTTTTTACCTTTACCAGAATGTTAAATAGTTGGAATCGTATAGTCCATAACCTTCTCAGATTGACTTCTTTTACTTAGTAATATACCCTTAAGTTTCCTCCATGCCTTTTTGTGGCTTAAAAAGCCATATTTATTTTTAGCACTAAAAAATATTTCATTGTCTGGATGTATCACACTTTACCCATTCACCTACTGTTAGACATCTTGGTTGCTTCTAAATTTTGGTAATTATGAATAAAATGTCTAGGAACATTCAATAGCAGATTTTTGCATGGACTTAAGTTTTCAAACCTTTTGGATAAATACCAAAAAGTGTATTTGTTAAGTCATATGGTCAGAGTATGTTTAGTTTTGTGAGAATCCACCAAACTGTCTTTCAAGGTGTCTATACCTTTCTGCATTCCTAGCAGCAATAAAGAATTCCTATTGCTCCACATCTTATTCAGCATTTGGTGTTGTCAGTGTTTTGGATTTTGGGCCATTGAGAGTCCCTTGGACTGCAAGGAGATCCAACCAGTCCATCCTAGAGGAGATCAGTCCTGGGTGTTCATTGGAAGGACTGATGCTGAAGCTGAAACTCCAGTACTTTGGTCACCTCATGCAAAGAGTTGACTTATTGGAAAAGACCCTGATGCTGGGAGGGATTGAGGGCAGGAGGAGAAGGGGACGACAGAGGATGAGATGGCTGGATGGCATCACAGACTTGATGGGCATGAGTTTGAGTAAACTCCGGGAGTTGGTGATGGACAGGGAGGCCTGGTGTGCTGTGATTCATGGGGTCACAAAGAGTCAGACACGACTGAGCGACTGAACTGAACTGAATAGATAGATAGTGGTATCTCATTTTTAAAATTTACATTTCCCTGATGACATATGATGTGGAACATCTGTTCATATGCTTATTTGCCATCTGTGTATCTTTGGTGAGGGGTCTGTTCAGGTCTCTGACTCATTTTTTAATCTTTTTCTTACTGTTGAGTTTTAAGAATTCTTTGTATTTTTTTGCCTATTTTTTATTGAGTTGTTTTCTGTTGTTTAGTTTTGAGAGTTCTTTATAAATGTTCTGTATAAAAAGACTTTGGGAGATGTGAAATTTGCATATATTTTCCCCTTTTGTTTTTGTTTTCTTGACTTTGTTTTCAAAGAATAAGAGTTTTTAACTTTGATGAAGTCATATGTATTAATTTTTTTCTCTTCTGAATTACAATTTTGGTGTTGTATCTAAGAGCTCTTTGCCTGTCCCAAGGTCACAAAGATTTTCACCTGTTTTTCTTCAAAATGTTTTATAATGTCATGTTTTACATTGGGATATATGATCAATTTTGAGTAAATTTTTATATGGGGTAAGAGATTGAGGTTCAATATTTTGCATACAGACATCCAAATGCTTTATTTTTTAAACAGACTCTCTCTTCTCCATTAAGTTGCTTCTGCACCTTCATCAAAAATCAGTCACATTTGTGTGGGTCCATTCCTGGCCTCTCTTTTCTGTCCCACTGATGTATGCATTTGTAATTTTTCCCATTATCACAATCTTGATTCCTGTACTCTGTGGCAAGTCTTGAGATCAGATAGTGTGTGCTCTTCTTTTTCAAAATTTCTTTGCACTGTGCATTTTAATATCAGTTTGTCAATACAAAAAATCCTGCAGAAATTTTGATTGGAAGTTCATTGATATGCATTTTTTAAAGTCTTCAAATTAAATTTAAATTAAAAAACACTTGAAAACATATTCACCCAATATATAGGATGAAATAGTCAATATTATTAAAATATAGAGTTGTTAGGTACCACTAAGAAAATATAAACCTCATTAAGATAACTTCTAAGGCCTTCTGGGGCTTCCCAGGTTTTCAGTGGTAAAGAATCTGCCTGCCAATGCAGGAGACACAGGTTCAATCCCTGGGTCTGGAAGATTCCCGGAAGAAGGAAATGACAACCCACTCCAATATTTTGCCTGGAAAATCGCATGGACAGAGGAGCCTGTTGGGTTACAGTCCATAGGGTTACAAAGAGTTGGACACAGCTGGGCGGCTTTCTGAGAACTTTTTACAGAAATTGTTCTAGTCACCTCTAAGTTTAAAAAAAGAAATATTAAAATAATTTAAGTAACTAGAAACATTTGATGTGTAACAATGGTCATATAAGTATATAAAACTTTTTGAGATAGTATAGCATATGGACAGAGAGCATCAGTTTAAAGGTCAGCCTAAACTTTGAGTTCATTCTTATTTCTGAGGATTTAAGCAAACTGTTTAAATTTTCTAATGTTCAGATATTCTATCAATTAAGTAGATATAAAGTCTAACACATTGTAAATATAAATGGGGATTATTATTGGTGAAGATGTGGAGAATTGGACAGTGTCACACTATAGGGATGGACAAGTAAATTAGTTCAACTTTTCTAGAAGGTAATTTGTCATTATGTGTCAGATCATTGTACTCTTTGCATCTTCTTAGAAATTCCAGATATTTAAAAACCTTAATGAAATAATCAATTATGAACACAAAACTATGTATACACAAATGTTTATTAAGATAATGTTTAAAATAATGAAAATAAGAAACATCTGCAAGTCTGATAATAATGAAGTAATTAAATTATTTAATATCCATTCAAAGTAATATCCTGAGATGGTTAAAATAAAGATGTTTCCACAGCATATTTTATTATTAGAGAATTATATGCAGTATACCAATAAGTCAAAAGAAGGCTATAAAGTAGTTTTTGCAGTGTGATGTCATTTATGCTTTTAAATGATGTATATGCATGGAAGAAAGGATGACTAAATAAGTGCATATGTGTATGGGTGTATGCACATACAAACACATATAGAAAGTTGGTTATGTCTGAGTGGCTGGATGTAGATTTAATTTCTTGCTTTTTTGGTGTTTTTCAGTAGTCTCCAAATTTTCTGAAAATATATCTTATTATTACCTAAAATTAGGTAATTTAAAAAAGAATATGGAGGTGTAGGAAATCAAACTATATAAAAAAATAAACAGTCAACTACTTAAAACATTTCATAGATGACAGTGAAGGGTTAGCTTTATTATTTAGCCATATTATTTAAAGAAATTCACAAAGGGCTAAAAAATGGAAGAACAACATGCATAAAAATGAAATATAAATAGCTGATAAACATATAAAAAATTTCATCTTTAACAATATTCAAAGATATGAAAATAAAGTGTTGTAATTTTATGTCTATCAAATTAACACAGGTTTTTTATTACCTATCTGTTTCACTGACATATACTGTCGATAGAAATATGTTAGTAGCAAAATATGTTAAAGGTCCATATGCTTATGCTTTCTTATGTTAAACAAACAATAAATTTCCAGATAAAGGCAAATATGTCATAGCATTATATATAACTATTTGAATCATTGAAAATAATAAACCTGTTCTGTAATGGAATTGTTTGAAAAATTGTGGTACATCCAGAAGATAAAATATTATTCATATACTGAAATTTCTTTTACAAAAAAAATTTTTTTTTTGTTTTTTTTTTAATTTTTATTTTTTTATTAGTTGGAGGCTAATTACTTCACAACATTTCAGTGGGTTTTGTCATACATTGATATGAATCAGCCATAGATTTACACGTATTCCCCATCCCGATCCCCCCTCCCACCTCCCTCTCCACCCGATTCCTCTGGGTCTTCCCAGTGAAAAGTACTCATAATATGTTAGATGAGAAAAATAGACATGAAAAAGTGGAGATAATATAAATATATAAAAAGAGCATTAAAGTAAATCAATGACAGAGAAATTAAAATATTTTAAATTATTTTATAATAATGTAAATATTATAAATAGTATTTGAAATACAGATTTTTTCAAAGGTAGAATGGCGACTGGTTTGTTTTTTTCATTTCTAGATGCTCATAGCTTTTTTCTATTGAAATATAGTTATGCAATATTATGTAAGATTCGTGTACAATGTAATGATTCACAAATCTTAATGGTATTTTCCAATTTTAATTTGTATAAAATGTTAGCTATGTTCCCTGTACAAATATCCTTGTAGTTTATTTATCTTATGCATAATATTAATACATCTATTAATCCCCATCCCCTATATTTCCCTTCCCTCCTTCCCTCTCCCGACAGGTAACCACTTGTTTGTTCTCTGTATTTGAGTTTGCTTCTTTTTTGTTATATTCACTAGTTTATTTTATTTTTTAGATTCTAAATATAAGTGATATCATATAGTATTAGTCTTTCTGTCATTTATTTCACTTAGAATTATGCCCTCCAAGTTCATCCATGTTGTTGTAAGTGACAAAATTTCATTCTTTTTTGTGACTGAAGTAGTATTCCATTGTGTATATATACCACATCTTCTTTATCCGCTTATGTGTTGATATCATGTAAATCTTCAGTTCAGTCACTCATTTGTGTCCAACTCTGCAACTCCAGGGACTGCGGCACACCAGGCTTCCCTGTCCATCACCAACTCCCGGAGATTGCTCAAACTCGTGCCCATCGAATCAGTGATGCCATCCCACCATCTCATCCTCTGTTGCCACCTTCCCTCCTGCTTTGTATCTTTCCCAGCATCAGGGTCTTTTTTTTTTTTTTTCTTTCATTTATTTTTATTAGTTGGAAGCTAATTACTTTACAGTATTGTAGTGGTAAATCAGTCAGCTCTTCGCATCAGGTGGCCAAAGTATTGGGAGTTTCAGCTTCAGCATCAGTCCTTCCAATGAATATTCAGGACTGATTTCCTTCGGGATCAACTGGTTTGATCTCGGTGCAGTCCAGGGAACTCTCATTAAGATGTAAATTTTAATTTTTTAAAATTTGCTTATCTCCTTTCCGTCTCAAACCTTTTCCTGCTACTGTATTTACCATGTCATTTAATAATAGCCAGTCATGAAAATCAGGAAGCTTCTCACTCATCAGTATTTCCAGAAAACTACAATCGGATTTGACTGAGTCTTTCTTCGTGCTCTTCTCATCCCCTCCTGAGAGCTGCGCTGTCCCTACCACCGCTTTAGTTCTGCTGCTTTTCATCTCTCAGCTGGATACAGTGATAGCCTAATGGATGAGTTTTCCTGATTCCATTTGTGTCCCTTCAAATCCACTCTCAATACAGCTCCCTGGAGACTCAATCTAAAACAAATGTCTTCCTTCACCCTCCTACATTTTCACACATTGATGAGATCCAAGTCGCTTGTCTCAAGTACCTGCCTTTTGCATTCTTCTTCAGCATCTTCACTTCAGCATCACGCCCAGCCTTGATTTTACATTTCATCATCCTGAACTCTTATACTCATCCCCTTGGTTCTATAACTTTGTGCCTTGACATAGATGCTTGTTCTGATTATAATACTCTTCTGTTCATCCTCCTCTCTTTTTTAACTGCTTCGCTAACTCCTCTTTATACTGCAAGTCTTAGATATAGTGATTCCTCAAGCAGAAAAATTTTTTTTCAGAGCTTTCCCCATATTCTGGCTCCTTACATTTACTGTCTATCAGATAATTAACTGCTTTTTTCAAATTATCTTTTTACTGTGTTATCCTCCTCTCAAGACCAGTGAGCTCCAAAGTATAATGAATATAACCTAGGAATGAGCAAAAAGGTCTTTTGAGAAACAAAAATATTACCGTCTCCATTTATATTTGTTCTTCATTTCTAATTTCTATGTTTAAGTGTTCATATAATTGAGATAATATATTTGTACAATAATACATTGTATTATATATAAATGCATATATATATGTACACACACATATATATATAAAAGAGTGAAGTTCATGCAGAAACTTTTTTTTCTGCTGGTGGGAATCTATGGTTTGCCATGCTTGAAGACCATTGCTCTGAAGCTTTGCAAGGGCAGGGAATATGTCTTTTTATCCATAGCATATGGCAAAATTTGGGGCATAGATACTCTGTTGATCTCAACTAAAAGTAAAATTTTAGCAAACTCGAATCCACATTTATGAAGGTAGTTGTGAAGTGATAAAAAATTTAGATTAAGGTGGAAAATTCTTTTTTGTTTACTAAACTTGACATGTATGAGAGTTAGAGGAAATTTGAGACAGAAAAGTAGAAAGCAATAGAGGAAAAAATTATACTTAAGTAACGTTCATCATTGCAAGTGGTTTTAAATCATGAGAAATACAGTTTTAACAGATGCATGCTTATAGTTTCCCAGATACAGTAAAAATGCAACATTGCCTTAGACTAGATCTACAAGAATTTATAAAAGAGAGTATCCCTTTTTAAAGGAAATTAAATTTTAAGGATAGAATGTTTTATTGTTGTTGAGTCACTAAGTCATGTCCAACTCTTTTGTGATTCCCTGGACTGTAGCCTGCCAGGCTCCTCTGTCCATGGAATTTCCCAGGCAAGAATACTGGAGTGAGTTGCTATTTTCTTCTCCAGGGGATATTCCTGACCCAAGGATCAAACCAGCATCTCCTGTATTGACAGGCAAATTTTTTTACCACTGAGCCACCAGGGAAGCCCCGCTAGAGTGTGTTTGTATACTCCAATTCTGTAAGCTCAGAACCTGAAAGTCCTTTAAGAATTCCCTTTTCAAGGAGCTACCCAGTTTATATATACATTGGAATATCTGTCAATTAGTTTTAATACTATGGAAGGAACAGAAGTCTAAACCTGAGAGAAAAATTCATTCAAATGTTTGATTACTTTATAGTGAATGATTCTCCTGATTTTAATAAAATCATAGTTCTAGTTATCTGTAACTCCAGACATAGAATGTAAGGAAAATCTAAGGAAAGTCATCATTATGGTTTGTTTAAGAACAAATGGGTACACGAATGAATGAATAAAATTTACAAGCTGTGTTTTGGTTTTGGTTTCAGGATGAATTCAAAGTATATATTTAAATATAATAACAGATGTTAAAAAGGAATTTTTCTCTTCTAATTAGTTTTTTTAAAAAAAACTTTATGAATATGAGGAATAAAGAGGCTCCCTTGGACTTTTTTTTCTTACAAAATATTATAGCTTTATGTTTTCCTGCCCCTTCTTCATTTTAATTAGAGCTTATCCAATTTAGTTGTTTGGTTTCTTTTTTTTTTTTAGGTTTTAAACATCAAGCCAAACATAAGCATCTAAAAATTTGTGTTACTCTTGGACAATTTTGTCCTACTCTAAGACATACATTCCTAAAACAATGTTATTTTTATCTCACTCATGATTACCTTTAAGAATCAAAAGAAATGAATCTGTGGTTTGCAGTATTTCTCTTCTGGCCTCATATATTAAGAAAAAATAAAAACTAACAGATGGAACTTATTTCAGAACACCTAAAAAAATCCCTTAGTTTCAAAGTTTTTTATTCTCTGAAATGATTTTTCAAATCAGGATAATATGGTGCATTTTGAAGATAAGCATTTAGGAATTGTCTTCAACATAGGTTTGATTTCCAGTTGTCAACAGTATGTAACTAATTTCTTTTACATCCAGCAGAGATGGTAGCTTCATCCTTTCTGTTAAATATAAATGAAAAGTGTTGGGAAAATAGATGCAATTTTATCTCTAGGTATTCTACTTTTCAGATTTCTAAAAAAAGAAATACAGCTTAAATAACAGTCAAAAACACAAAAGTACAATTATAATAACAAGAGTATTTCCAAACTCTCCTTTTAATCAGCATCACCCTCGCGTGAGACTGACTGGGAAACTCATTACGCTTTGAAATCCACTCTTTGATGCATCCTGTAACAATGGGAATCCCTTATTTGGCCACCTTGACTTGGCATTCCTGTAAGGTTAAAGGGCATAACAAGGTGCTAACAGAGGCCAAGCTGCCTCATGCTCACATTGTGTGCTCTACTGAAACTTCCAGAAGTTTACTGATGCAGTGGAACTAGAAAAATGAAAGCAGAACCAATTTGCTCCCTGGCCTTCACCCTTTCCCATAGACCACAAGATAACCACCATTATCAAAAGGAAACTAAAATTTTCCTCTTCTGCTTTTTATAAAGCTAAAATAATGGGATTTCTTTTTTCTTTCCAAGGACGTTTCACTAAATCAAATATAAATCTTAGCAGCATATTGCATATGTTCAGAACAAGTAGTGTTTCCATTTCTTTCCATCTATTACTGATATATGAATATATTAAAATGAACATATTTAAATTTGAAAGCTTTGCACCTAGTTAATAAAAACTTTTACTTGTATTTATGAATGGGCAAAATATGACTATGTTTTGTATTGTTTTCAACATGTCTATTATGTATGAAGAAATAAAATATGATAAAGATAATGTGTGTGGTGAAATGATCTTATCACAGATTGTATTGCTGTCTTTAGTAAAGAAAGATCTATGCTTTAAAATTAAAGGATTAAAACAAATATATTCCATTAAGACAAAGGCTGAAAACCGGCAGCCTGAAAACCCAAGATATATTATTTTGGCTATTATAGTTGGCTTTTTAAAAAATTAATTTGCTTAGTATCCACTACTTCTGATTTCCTTATTCTATGCATAAGATATTAACATGTTTTGTTATCTAAATGGCCCTGAAGTCATCTGGATCTGTAACCCAAGCTTCAAATAAATTGTTATTGCATGATTTTAAAAACATCAGCAAGTATGTAGAACAGATTCTCTTATTTACTCTATCAGCAGACATGTCAATTCTTTACAATGTTTTTTGAGGGTATTTGTCAATATTTACTAACACAATAATTCATTTGAATCTTCCATCTCACTGAAGTTATTCTGCAGAAACACTCATATAAGGGCATAAAAAGATGTTCACTGATAAACTGATGATGAGTGAGAAATAGTAAACCATCCAAATAACTGTCAATAATGTGTTGGATTAATAAATTATAGTAAATATATATAATGAAATATTACATAGCTCTTTAATTAAAGAATGAGGTGATTCTAATGCACTTTAATATGGAAAGATATTAAGTAAATATTAAGTGAAAAAAGAAAGTGGCAAAATATTTCCATGTTTCTGTAAATAATTTTCTCATATTATTAAAATGATAATGCATGAGCATTGTGCTAATGTATACCAAACTGGTAATGGTAACTGTCCTTATGGGGTGGGATTATGATGGGTCTTATGATGTGTTTTAAACCCATATTCCTATAATATTTAAGTTATTAGAGCAAGCATACACAACTCATAATAAAAAGCTAAACTACAGACATCCAAAACATTGAAATTTTCTATAAAAAATTAGTTAAGAAACCATTTTCATGCATTTATATTCAGAGTGTGTGCTCAGTTGCTCAGTCATGTCTGACTTTTGCGACTCCATGGACTGCAGCCTGCCAGGCTTCTCTGTCAGTGGAATTTTCCAGGCAGGAATACAGGAGCAGGTTGCCATTTCCTACTCCAGGGGATCTTCCTGACCCAGGGATTGAACTCGCATCTGTCGCAGCTCCTGCATTGGCAGGCAGATTCTTTTCACTGAGACACCTGGGAAGCCCATGTTTATACCTTAGGTATAATTCAAGAATAGAGATATATGGTCCAGATTATAAACATTCATTGGATTATGTTTACCACATTTTTGTTACTTTTTTTTGTTTTCTTATTTAAATGAATAAAATGCATTGTTAGAGATATAGGTTAAGAGTGTTAGACTCTAACATATTCTTAGGAAGAAGAAAAACACTTAAATATTTAAGTACATATTTTTCATAGACTAAAGGAGAGAAATTTATTTGGAGCTTCATAAATACTTTTATGTTGTGGACCAGGTCTATTCTCGATGTGTTAGATATTTTTTCGAGTCACATTTTAAAATTCTGTAAAACCCCTTTTGGAAGGAAAATAAAGCATATTCCTCCTGATGTTAAGATGAAAAATTTGTCATCTCAGCCTTAATCATGAACTAGACAGTGGGTTATAAAATAAACTTGGCAAAATTTAGATGCCCTTCCCTTATAGACTCATTTGGTCTACAAATGGACAGATGATATACAAGATGACCTTCTTGTCATCAAATATAGGATCAAGAATGAGGCAAGTTTTCATGCGGGAGAAAGAATTTGTGTGCTAGCCTTGGAAAATTTTATGTCTGACCTGGTCACAGTGACAGGTTTATGAGAGAGAATTAAAACCTGGCTGGCCTAGAGAGAAACTTGAAAATAGAGAGAAGATCATAGTCTGGAAAATGAGATCATAGCTTGGACTATTGTCATCATTATCAATAGCAAACAAACTGAGAACTCACTAGATGAAAAGCATTGAATTAAGTGTGGTGAGGCTGATGTTATAAAACCCACAGGAGAAGCTGACAGAATGATATTTATTTATAAAATTGATTTAATGGTATATTTAGTCATTCTTGACATCATCAGAATTGGTAACATTCGAAAGTTTCTGTTTCCTATGAAACTATGACTCTTCTCCTCAAAAAAATACACACAAATTTTGCATGTAAAATCTGAAGTTCACTCAGCCATTTTCTTAGGTTAAACACAAAAGATGGAAAAGATAGTTGAGTTTTTAACTCCAGGTTAATATGCACATGTATGCAGCAGTAGTATGCTCCCAGAATTCACTTTAATTAAATATGGCAACACAACCTTTCTGCACATTTGTCAGTTTAATGTGTCAAATATTCTGGTTGCTTGTTGAACAGTAACCAGAACAGTAACTAAAACAGTAGTTTTATTGTTGTTACTGCTGTTTTAACATCAGTCCAGGACATGCAGACTCAAAGTTTTATAATGTAGATTCATTTGACCTCAAATTACTCATGCTTATCTCTTTATTATTGATCATGATTAAACAAATTTCTTCAAAGTGAATCTTGGAATTCTTTTTACTTATTCCTTATGAATCAATTGACTAAGTTTTCTGCAATGTCTCCATAAATTTCAGCTGAAGATGATTTCACGTTATTCCCCCATCAGTAACATGTCAATATCTAATGACCACATGAAAACTATACTTAACTGTTTAAAATAGTGGTTCTGTCAGAAGTGAAATAGATAATAACTGTCTTTAAAACTGTATTATTCTGCATATTACTGGCCACACCTTTGCAAAATTTCCCATAGAATTTCTAGAGTGTGTGATGTTAAACATGTGTCAGACCCTTCAATTCAACACAGTAAATGGAAATGTGTATAAGATTGTGCTCTGCCTGCAATATGGGAGACACAAGAGATGCGGGTTCGATCCCTGACTCAGGAAGATCCCTGAAGAAGGAAACTACAACCCAGTCTAGTATTCTTATCTAAAAAAGTGCCATGGACAGAGGAGCCTGGCAGACTACAGTCCAAAGGGTCACAAAGAGTCTAACTGAACGACTAAGCACTCTGCCACAGAGACATTGGCTCAGACACATTCTGGTAGAATCTACTCATTCTTCCAAAAGTGATACTTAATCATGATCTACATGTAATTCTTTCTCGTATGTCAGTCACGGGGCACATGTAATGTTGTGTCACAGGAGAATAAGATTTTAAATTGTGTTTTCAATTAAATAGATGAATAAATAATATGCATTAATATTAGTCAGTATGTATTAAGATCAGTGAAGAGGCCATATGTTGCAATGGCTATAGCCATTGTTTCCATATTGTATTGGATGCATGGTAGTCTCCAAACTGAAATTGAAAACCTGATCTATAAAACAAACAATCAAGCAGGAAATTCTGCCTTTCCTTTCCTCTATGTCAGTGGATTCTCCAAAAGAACAATCCCCAGCAGTCCTGATTTCTATTTTTCACATCCCTTTATTGTCTCTGTTGCCCAGAAAGTGAAAGTGAAAGTCACTCAGTCATGTCCAACTCTTTGTGACCCCATGGACTATACAGTCCATGGAATTCTCCAGGCCAGAATGCTGGAGTGGGTAGCCTTTCCCTTCTCCAGGGATCTTCCCAACCCAGGGATCAAATCCAGGTCTCCCGTGTTGCGGGCAGATTCTTTACCAGCTGAACCACAGAATAGAGATGAATCAATGTCTTCAAATGTCAGGAGAGAAGGACAGTGGATGGCAGACTCTACTGTTACTGACACATTCAGTGCCAACCTGTTTTTTTCATGTTTGCGGCAAACGGACAGACAAGGGGGAAGGAGACAACTTACTGAACGCCCGTGGATTCACAGATCCTGACCTTGTGAATGCTGAGCTTTCACGATTTGTTTCCACATGGTAAAGATATTCAGAACCTGAACAACAAGGGGACCCAAAAGCCCTTTACACCAGAAACCTAACCTTAAATTTTCTGAATAACAGTATCACTAAATCCTAGACATAATGAATGATATTTATATGCAATTTCATATCAATGTTATATAAGGGGTAGCTGAGCTTTTGTCATCAGTTAATATCTTTTGTCAGTATCACAAGTGTACATGGGAGAAAAAATTTATCATTAATTTTACACTCATTTGTTATGAATTATTAGCAGTTTTCAGAATGTAACACCTCCTCTCAAAGAGCTCATAGTTTTTTTCATATTTCATTTATGGTACCTCAAAGAAATATTATGTTACTCACTCTAAACTTCCTTTTCTGTGTCCTCTTAATGTTTCTTTACTTCTTTCTCTTGCTTTTCCTTTTCTCCATCCTCCCCTTTCTGTTTTCTTCTCTTCTTATTGATCTTAGATTTTCTTTCCTTCACCTTAATTAAATTTATGACCTAGAACTGCTGTTTGCCTTCCATTTTTCTTTCTGATTTGTTCAATTCAGGAAATATTTATTATCTACCACATGCACAGGCTCTGAGAATCCTAAGTGAAGAAGAAATAGCTTCTGCCTTAAGGAAACTATGGAGTTTATACCTTTGGTTTCTGAGGAGAGTAAGGAAAACAAAACCAGAATGTTTATGCATAAAGGAGGAGGACAAATCCAGTTTTTATCTTTAGCATTATTAGCAAGAACCAGCTCTGCTTCTGCAGGACTCCTCAGAAGTTCAGTAGTGACTACAAGCCCTTAAAGGGGCAAAATCTTTCATTCTACACTATAGGAATGTCTATAAATACAAATACCCCTGAGAGAAATCTAGTTAATTAAGCTCTCCCTATTTGAGATTCCCATGGTGCATTGGTTAATTTCTTTCATTATTGTTATTTTTATTATTATATACTATCCTGCCTCTAACTACGCTATTTCCCCCAAAACAGTAGGAGAAAAGTGGGACAAGCCATTTTAAGGCTTATGATTCTAGTTTCCTGCAGCACCTTCATTCCTCTCCCTAGTAATCTTGCTTTTTTGAAGATTGCCTTACCTGTCTCTACTTTCTCCTATCTCCATAAAGTAGTTAACTCTGTGTTCTACACCACTTACCCACTGCCTGCGCTTCCATTCCATCTCTTCCTCCATAACTTGGGGATGACAGAAATGTGTCTAGTCTTCCAGTGTTTTCATATGGTCTTAAAGGGCCATTTCGTGGAATTGCTTTTGAAATGAGTCACTGACATTTTCATAGTATTTCATAGTGACATCCTTCTTAGTATTTTGCCTTGACATTTCTCCCATTTTTTCATCATTGTCTCCAGGAATAGAAATAGTCTCTTGCTTCAGTTGATTTGTTCCCCTACCTTTCATTAAAGAATAATGAAATGGCTTCTCTTTCATTGGATCTTGACATATTTTCTGGAATGTGACAATAACATTTGTGAATACTATTTTAGGGACATATACCTCATTTTTGAAGGATTTAGCATCTGTTGCCATTGCTAGGTATCCGCCCTAGCCAATTCTCAAATAGCAAAAACTGTTATGTATAAATTTCTATCACTTCTTCCTTTGAAATAACCCAAACTATATTTAGAATTTTCCCACATTTGGTGAAGAAATATTCTTAATGATGGATTTTTGGAAAGTATGAACTATCATGGGACATCAGGTTGGGAAGGTGAAGTGATGTTTTAGCAACCAAGACAGGCTTAAACTTTGAATCTTGCCCTTTATCTTTAAAATTCATGCACTCTGTGCATGCAACTCCATGGTATATTTATGTTTATTATAATGCAATAGGATGCTTTGACTACTTGCAGCATTTTCTCTAAGTTTCTTCAGTAAAACCGACAGATCAGTATGTTTTTATTCTGTGGTTTCATGTTAGTCTATCATGTCTCCCTGATAGAGAAACAGGAATAGACACTAATTTGTTTTTCCTTCATCCCGCCCAACTCGGACACTGAATTTTTATGCCTAATCAATTTGGTTTTCTTCCTTATCATTTACACTTCCAATTTTCCCCTTACTCCTATGTGACATTTCGCCTGTCATGATATAAAAGCCTCGCCAATTTATCCAATATTTGGTTATTTTTCCCAAATTTATGTATATTTTTTAACATTTTTACATAGATCCTTTTAGGTGTCTGAAGACTCCAAGAAGACAAAAGTTTTGTGTCTTAGTCTAATTTATAGTGTGACTTGTACAGCTAATGTACAACAAGATTTTAATAACTGCATTTTAATGGTAATTTTAAAATTTCTTTTTCCATAGCTTTCTTTGTATAACTTTTTTTCTTGAATGAATATGGATTTATATTTGCAATCCAAGTGGTTACCTGTTGGAGATATGGTTAACAATAAGAAAGAAATCAGAAATAACTGTAATGATTATTGATATAGAAATGGCATAAATTTTAAAAATTAATTTAATACATGCTTGGGGTTTTTTGTTTGTTTTCACGTGAGACTGACTCTTGGTTAAGTGTGTCTGTTAATGACTGTGCTGCAGCAAATTGTAAGGCGATTTCTTGACTTAAAGCTAGAGGTACTTGAAATCAGAATAAATCCATAGGTGATGCCTAATCCTTAAACTGGAGAGATCGCCAGAGTTGCTGGTAATTTGCCAATAAACCCAAAGGATGAAATGCCAGAAGTAATTGACCTGTAGTCCATCCCCAATAAAACAACATGAAATTACAATACTCTCTTACCCAAACCTCTAACCTATTACTGTTCCTGGAGAGCAGAGTGCATTGTCTCACTGAGGCAAGGTGTTGGCAGGCAACCAGTTCCCTCTCTCTTTTTGCTCTAAAATGCATTGAATAGGCTGTTGAACTTGTTTATATTATTTGCTTCAGTGGCTTGCCTTGGCAAATTACTCCCTGTCTTTATTGTTAAATTCAGTGTACTGGTGGTGTTTTAATTTTAGTTGGTAGCCCAATGTTTAACATTTCCACTAGTGTAAACAATATTGGATAAATTGATATTTTTTTCTGAGAAAGAAGCTTATAAAATGTGTCTCATCCTCTATTTGGAATTCTTTTACTCAATATCTAGAAAGTCTTTATTTTTGCTTTTAAAATTTTGTTAATTCTATGGAAAACATAATTAATACCTATGAACTTGTCCTTTTTTCCACAGCTAGGCAAGGCATTCTCAGTCTATATCTTCTTCCAGTGCTTACCTGTGAAATCAGCTTCTCCTCATCATTCTCTGCTCACTAAGCCCTGGAGACACATGTGGACTTTTCCCTCCTATTCCACAAGACACCTCATTGATCTTTCCAGTTTTATTGCACCAGTTCTTTGTTTTCCACAGGAATCCCTGCTAGCTTGTCCCTACAGGATTCTGGCTGAATTCTGAAGTACCTGCTTAGTCTAAATCTCTAAAGCCTGAACTCTGGATTCTGGTAAATTAGAGGGAGAGCTTAGCTCCCTGGCCTGCCTGCCTGGAAAGGACAATCCATTTCTGTGGCTGATAGTGTGGTAGTCATTCTGTATTTATCTTTAACACAGTTGCTGGATAATTTGTATAATTTATGCATCTAGAAATAACATCACAGGAACATTTTGCATATATTTTTAAAAATCCAATATTTCTATATGGCAAGATTTTCTCTGAAAAGCATGCCTTTCCAAAGAAAATGCTGCATTATAACACCTCGTATTGCTCTGATGTCTTGAATTTGGAGCCTGTTGTTTATATTCCATCAATCGATCTTTTCACTTGATCTTTTTAACTGATCTATCTGAAGGCTCAGTTAATGTTCAGAGTTCAAATTTTGACGCAATCCCTTTCTTGAACTTTTCTACCTGATTACCTGCTAGGTAATCACACCCTCTCTACCAAATGGATATTTTAGACAGTGACAAAGGTTATCAGTTTTTTACTTATTGTGTAACCTACATGTTGGAGATTAGAGATGTTCATAAAGGAAAAGTCCTTTTGCCTTATTCTCAATGTGATGACTTTTCACATAGCTTCAAGAATGCAGGCTCTGAGTGACTCATGAGCACTAATAGAGGTTGTCCTATAGGACACTGACTATCCTAAGGCTCCTCTTTTCTGTGCTAGCTACTTTAAAATGACTTGAAATTGGAGGTTTGACTACCAGGTAATGCATGGCACCTCCTATCAACGCGTTCTGAACATTTTATAGTACAAATTCTTCTCCACACACATCTAGAGCACTGCGGGGTACCCAGCCCAGGGGACATACTCCGTGGGGTAGGAAAGTGAATTAGATCATCTATGCCTATAAAAGCAATTGAATCTAGGTGCAATGCCTGCTGAACACTAATGGTATCCCTGAAGATCTCATTCCCTCAGTAACTGTTACTCTAAGTGGGGCACAACCCAAGCAATTGTCTCCATCCCTTCCATTGTGCACTTGATGAGGTCACAACTCCCCAGTTACCCCAGGTTCAAGAGACTTAACTCATACTGGCCAGCATAGTGAGGAAGAGAGTCAATTATTTCCTTCTACAGATTTTATATTTCTAAAAATATTTATATAGTGTCCTGAAAGCAAGGTCTCATAGGGAGATGGCAGAATTGGCTTCTTACCAATGAGGAACCTGAGACTTTGTGTGGTCTATGGTCTAGTGATTTGTCCAAAATCTTGGTCAAGTCTAGAACTTGGAAATCTGTTCACCACTCCGATGTCCTTGCTGGTATTTTCCAAACATAGTTATTGTAGCCATGGAGCCATGATTAGAATTTTCAGGGATATTTTCCAAATTGCTTATTCCTTTCCATAACTTTTTATAATTTCATCCTAGCACTCCTGACACTCTGCTCTTCTCTTGAAAATTAGTTTGCTGAGTGCAGAATATCACCGATGTGACTGTTTTGGGAAAGTGAATTGTGTGGAGAAAGTAAAAGTGTTTACTACCAAACCTTTTAAAATTAGATAAAGCTTTCTGGGGAAAAATAAAAGGCCCATACACACAAATATTTGTATATACTTTCCTAGGACTCATGAATCTCTTAAAACTCTCTATTATCATTTGGTGTTGATCCTGTCAATATTAGTGAATGTATATATACGTAAATATATATATATGTAAGATATATGCTATGAAATATACATAGTAAAATACAATGTATGTATATGCATGTAAGTATATACATGTTTACTTAAACAAAAGACTCAAGCATTTCATCGTGTGTGTGTGTGTGTGTGTGTGTGTGTGTGTGTATACACTAAGTCGCTTCAATCGCGTCCTACTCTTTGCAATCCAATAGGTCATAGTCCACTAGGCTCCTCTGTCCATGGGATTCTCTAGGCAAGGATACTGGAGTGGGTTGTCATTTCCTTCTCTAGGGGATCTTCCCAACCCAGGGACTGACCCTGCAACTCTTACATTTCCTATATGTGGCAAGTGGGTTCTTTACCACTGGTGCCACCTGGGAAGCCCTCAAGCATTTCTTTATGTAATGTTAACTCCCTGATGGTTCAGAGGGTGAAGGATCTGCCTGCAATGCAGGAGACCCAGGTTCAATCCCTGGGTCAGGAAGATCCCCTGGAGCAGGGCATGGCCACCCACTCCAGTATTCTTCCCTGGGAAATCCCATGGACTAAGGAGACTGGTGGGCTACAATCCATGGGGTTGCAAAGAGTCGGACATCACTGAGTGACTTTCACTTCACTTCAGTTGTCAATGTATTATGAATCTCTTCTCATATCAGCAGATATACATGGCCTCACAATTTTAATGGCTGAATAATATTACACTATGGGTATATCAAATTATATGGTAAATCCTCTTTTCTAAACAATGAGATTGCTTTATATTTTCCCATTATTCATAGTGATTCTTAGAGTTAAATGCTTAAATACATTTATGATAGTTCTTCTCTCTGCAGAAATTCTTAGAAATGAATTTTTTAAGACTTTTGATTAGAAATGACAACTCAATGGACATTTATCTTGCATATTCTAATTTCAGCTGATCATAGTATTCTCTCTTAGCAGTAAAGTTTATGTTGGTGTAGATATGATTATTTAGGAATATTCATAATCTTCAAGACTTCTGGAGACAAGTCTTAATGGAGTATCCAAAAGTAAATCTGAATAATATTCTCTGAATTTATCAAGGATCTATGCTTTTGTAAGCAACAGTAGATTCTCATACTTTTCTGAAACAAATCAAACAATCAGTCAGCTCTTACTAGTAGTTGAAATATGTTATATGGCTGTGTCCTCTCCTGAACACGCTGAGGAGGACCGTTATCTGGCTTCCTGGATTGGCTGAAACATCAATTGACTCATGTTTAATTTGAGGTTTGGGGCTTTTCTACTTTTACTAGACCAGGTTGTTTCAATCATCTTCCTTAACTATGCCCAACTATGCCCTGGACTAGAGCTATAGCTGCCCTTGCCTCTAAGGTCTTCCTGGATTCTTATATTTGTTATTCTTTCTACTATTGGAATTTTTATCTAATTGGTCTGGCTTTTTAAAAATAGAAGAAAATATCTGTAGCAAAGAGCTTGCAACTTAAAAGTACATTTAATAGTAAAGGTAGAAATAGAAATTAGTTGAAATGATTTAAGTGAGCTCCTGTGAACATTTAAATTATATTTTAATCAGAATCTGAAACTGGATATGTAACTATTACCACATCTCCATTATCATTTAGTTTTAGCTGTAAAAGGTCAAACATGTTATTTTTTATCTATTTTTAAAAAGCTGATTTACTAAAGGGAGAAAGGAAGATTTCCCAGTCATCAAACTCAATTATTTTCTTCTTATTCAGGATTGTGTTGATATTCTAATGAATGCAGAAGTTAATAAAAATAGTAGGACTTAACTTATTTTGAAGCTGCAATAAAATAAATGGTTTTAAATAATTCATTCAATAAGTACTGATTAAGTTTCTATTTTATGTGCAAGACATTATTTTAGGGCCTTGAACCCATCAACAAAGAAAAGATGAGGATACCTTCCTTATAAGGATTTACTTCCTAGAAAGAGAAGATAGACAATGAGCAATTAATGTAATATTGTGTTCTCTGTATATATTATATATGTATATCATGTATGTTCTTTATATAGAATAATATAGATTCTGCATATGTAAACTATCCAGAATATCATATAGTAGGTTAAAAAGAGATGAAGGAAAAAGAAAAAACTGGGAAAGTGAGATCTGAAGTACAGAGTGGGGATGGGCAGATTGTACCTCAAATAAGGTAGACACTTACTGAGAGAAGGAAAGAACTGAAAGACGTGGAGGAGTGGAGGAGGTAGTCAAGGGTTATCAGGGGCCATTGGCCAGAATGCAGGCTTTCAGCAGGGAGTGACTCCACTTCAAAGACATCAGTGAGGCCATGGATGGATAGGATAATTAAGAAGAATGACTAAGAAAAAAGAGTTGGGTGGAGCAATAGCAGTGGAAATGTAAGAAGTGGTCTAGTTTTGTATGTGCTGTAGGTATTTCTAATGGGACCTACTGACAGATTGTGAAGTGCTGGAAAAAGAGAGAGGACAAACACAACAGAGCAACTGAGATCAAAATACAATGAGTAGAGATGGAGATGGCCACATGTGACAGGATTGAGTGGGGGAATCGGACGTTAAGGTGAGAGCAGTAAGTTTAAAAATATCCATTATACATCCCAGTGGAGATGGTGAGGATGTAGTTAGGTAGAGGGGCATGGAGTTAGGACCAGATATATAGCTTCAACAGGGAAGTGATGGCTTCCCAGGTGGCACTAGTGGTAAAGAACCCTCCTGCCAATGCAATTAGATGCAAGAGACAGGGGTTCAATCCCTGGGCTGGGAAAATCCCCTGGAGGAGGATTCTTGCCTGGAGAATGTCATGGACAGAGGAGCCTGGTGGGCTACAGTCCAGGGGGTCACACAGAGTTGGACTCATCCTAGCAACTTAGCACTCAGCACTCAGAGATGATATGTAAAGTCATGAAAGCAAGCATGCGCTCACAAAGACAGTCAGTGTAAACAGAGAAATTATCCAGAAATACCTGAACCTCTCCAATTTAATTGAGAAGCTGGGGAGAGAGGACTACCAGCAAAGGAGACCGGGAAGAACCAAAAAGTGAAGTAGAAGAAAAGACAAAGGATGTGACATCATGGGTCTCAAGAATGTGCATCAGAGAGATGGAAGTGATGGGTTGTGTCAGTTGCTTCTGATGGGCCAAGGAAAGGCAGATCGAGAATTGGCCATTGCATTTAACAATGTGGAGACCACTGATGGCCTTAATAGCTGCTTTTGTGGGCCAGTGGAATTAAAGCCCTATTTAAGTGGATTTAAGAGAGAATGAGTAGAGAAGATTTAGTGTATGCGTACCTAATTATTTCAACGCATTTTGCCACAAAGGGGAGTAAAGAAGGAGGGGGCAGTAACTGAATAGAGAATGGTGTTGGGGAAAGATTGTCATTTTCTTTTTTTTTTTTACAATTATTTTTATTAGTTGGAGGCTAATTACTTTGCAACATTGCAGTGGGTTTTGTCATACATTGACATGAATCAGCCATGGAGTTACATGTATTCCCCATCCCGATCCCCCCTCCCACCTCCCCCCACAATTGTCATTTTCTTAACTGGAAGAGACAACAGCATGTTCACGTGAGAAGGATCCAGTAGACAGTGAAAAATTAATAACATAGGAAAAGGAAAGAATTGCTGACACAATGTCCTTGAGTAAGCAGGATTTGGTAGGGTCTAGTGCATAAGGAAAGTGAGCATGTTGGGAAAATGCTAATATACTGCTTTGGCACTGTATGACAGTGTCATTACAAATAGTACAAAGAGCCCAAGATTCAGAGCAGAGATGGGGGTCATGTGGGTAGGTATCTGGGCTTCTTGTCACTTATTTCTAAGTCATTAATTCTTAATCAGGGACCATGAGGATAGTAACCATATCTATCGTATTTATTCTGTGTTGTGCCTAGTGCCTAGGATGAGTTCTGGCACATTAAAGAGGTGCTTAATAAGTATTTTCTAATTCACTGATT